>NW_027397093.1:19458879-19603051 GCF_003265705.2 Callorhinus ursinus | reverse complement strand
GGGGGTGGCTGGGTGATAGACAGTGGGGAGTGTATGTGCTATGGTGAGCGTTGTGAAGTGTGCAAGACTGTTGAATCACAGATCTGTACTTCTGAAACAAATAATGCAATATATGTTAAAAAAAAAAAAGAAGAAGAAGAAGATAGCAGGAGGGGAAGAATGAAGGGGGGGGACATTGGAGGGGGAGACAAACCATGAGAGACAATGGAATCTGAAAAACAAACTGAGGGTTCTAGAGGGGAGGGGGTTGGGGGTTTGGGTTAGCCTGGTGATGGGTATTAAAGAGGGCACATTCTGTGTGGAGCACTGGGTGTTATGCACAAACAATGAATCTTGGAATACTACATCAAAAAAAATAAATAAACTTAAATAAATAAATTAATTAATTAATTAAAAAAAATTCTCTCTTCAGGTGATTCTGACTCATACCGAAGTTTGAGAACTGCTGAAATGAACAAACTCCATCTGCTTCTATAATACTAGCACTGCTCTTTTCTCAAGGACAGTTACATAATTTGTGGGGCCATTGCAAAACGAAAATGCAGGGCCCCTCTTCAAAAAGTAGAAAAAATGCAATTAAAGATACTAAAATATACAGTTTCTGTTCTTTTGACTTGTGATGTTTTGTGTTCTGCTATTTAATGTTGTTCTAAGTAAAAAGAAAAATCATTAGCATGAATTTTGCTATTTATCTGTATATTTTGCAATGCCTCTTTTAAATACGAGTATGAGAGCATACAGAATCACCAACATTGCACAATTCATATTTTGTATTTTGTCCATGCATATGTTATACTGTCTTCCCAAACAGTGGAATCGATACAAAAAAAACAGCTTAAATGTTTTTATTTCACTTCTTGATATGCTCACATTCTACAGATATGCTCTACCTTCAGCTTATCAATAAGCAAGGGAGGAGTTTCCTTTTCTTCTATGCCATCATCTTCGGTGTAGGCATTTAGCTAAATATAGGGAGGTGACATGAGTAAGAAAGAATATTATAGGGTTCCTTCGTCATTCTTGCTTCTTGGAGAGCCAGAACATTGCCTTCTTTTTGTGTTCAAAACAAACTTTGGTTTGAATGGCCCACTGTGGGGAATCTTAGAGCTCAGGCCCCTATTTTTTCAGCCACAGCTGTGACACTACATGCTCTGAATCTTGTGGTCCTACCATTGATTGTGGATCCACTGGGATTCTGTGCTCATGAGGCATCATGAATATTATATGCAAATGTGCAAGCAAGAAATTGTAGAAGCTATGCATACTGTCCATGTCACTTCTGCTCATGCATGCTCCACTGGCCTATCAGACTTCACTTCAAAACAAGAGTTCAAAGATAAAATGATAAAGTCTTCCAAGATGGCAACAGCAGAGCATTAGACCAGGGATGGGGCCTTTTGAGCATGAGCTCTGTACACCTGCGCGTGTGGTAGATTCGTGAAGCAGCCCTGCCCTCACTCTCCAGAGTGGATTCCCCACAGATTAAGGGTCTGGTAGAGTGAAAGCTGTTCACTGGACTTGAGTGAAGCTCTAATTATAATGACTTTGGTTAAGTATCTTAAATTCCCAGAGCCTTAGTTTTTAACAAGAAGATAATATAATTTTATGAATAGGTATAGCAGAATAAATCATTTCCCAAAGAAACCCAACTTTGCTTTTATTTCACCAACTTGCATTTTCTAACCACCTGGGCTATGGTAATTCGAAGTGTCTTTGCTTAGACTGAATTTGAAGGTCCTAATACTCTCAGGTTTTGGGCCCATCATCTTTTCCTGCCTTGGTGCCCGGATGTATTTTCATTACTCTGCTCTCAAACTACTTAGGGTAAAAGCAAAGTTTCTGAGCAAAGGGGTACTCTGAAGATTCTTTTTTTTTCTTTTTTTAAGATATAATGTATTATTTGTTTCAGAGGTACAGGCCTGTGATTCAACAGTCTTACACAATTGACAGCGCTCACGATAGCACATACCCTCCCCAATGGCTATCACCCAGCCACCCCATCCCTCCCACCCCCCACCACTCCAGCAACACTCAGTTTGTTTCCTGAGATTAAGAATTCCTCATATCAGTGAGGTCATATGATACATGTCTTTCTCTCATTGACTTATTTCGCTCAGCATAATACCCTCCAGTTCCATCCACGTCATTGCAAATGGCAAGATCTCATTCCTTTTTATGGCTGCATAATATTCCATTGTATATATATGCCACATCTTCTTTATCCATTCATCTGTCGATGGATATCTTGGCTCTTTCCATAGTTTGGCTACTGTGGACATTGCTGCTATAAACATCGGGGTGCATGTACCTCTTCGGATCACTACATTTGTATCTTTGGGGTAAATACTCAGTAGCACAATTGCTGGATCGTATGGTAGCTCTATTTTCAACTGAGGAACCTCCATACTGTTTTCCAGAGTGGCTGCACCAGCTTGCATTCTCACCAACAGTGTAGGAGGGTTTCCCTTCCTCTGCATCCCTGCCAACATCTGTCATTTCCTGACTTGTTAATTTTAGCCATTCTGACTGGTGTGAGGTTTTGATTTGGATTTCTCTGATACTGAGCAATGTTGAGCACTTTTTCATGTGTCTGTTGGCCATTTGGATGTCTTCTTTGGAAATATGTCTGTTCATGTCTTCTATCCAAGTCTTTCTTTCCATTTAGAAACATCCTCTCTTATCAAAATAAAAATATGCATACATATGCATATTTATACATATATATTATATACACGTAGACAAAGGCTTATATATTCATATATGCTGATCATGTGTTTTTTTTCAAAACCATTTTTCACCCTTCCTCTGGTCTGCTCTAAATCCCTGGGGCTGAATTTTGCCTATTTTGTTTCCTCAGCCTCCTTTCTGGGTTCAGCCAACAGGAGGAGGTGGTGTATTCTGTGTTCTATTTTTCTGCACTGAGTAGTATTATCAGCAGTGGATGCACCTTTCTCTCTCTCTCTCTCTCTCTCTGTGGCCAGTTCCAGCTCCCCTCGGGCAGATCTACTGAGCTTTCTGCTCCTCCCCAGTGGCCTGGCTCCTAGGCTCCAACAACTCTGCTTGCTCCTTTTGTTCTTCTAGCTCTGAGGGTAGAGACAATGTCCTACCACTGATGACGCCTCACCTTCTCTTGTTTGTTCTCTTAGTGATTTCAAATACCTTTGTAACTAAACTCCCATATAAAATTCCCTTGATTGAATTATCTAGTATAGGTTTTGTTTTCCTGCTCAACACTAGTGCACTAGTCAGGGTTCTCCAGAGAAACAGAACTGGTAAGAGTCCACCTATCTAGGGAAATTTATTATAAGGAATTTGTTCACGTTATTATGGAAAATTTCAAGTTCTGCAGTCTGAAGGCCTGAGGAACAGAAGAGTTGATGGTGTAAGTTTCAGTCCCAGCCTAAATGCAGGAGAGGACAGATTGATGTCTCTTCTCAAAGACCATAAGGCAGAAAGAGTGAAGTATCTCTCCATCAGCCTTTATTTATTTATTTTTCTATTTAAGACTTCAAAGGATTAGATGAGCCTCATTCACCCACATTGGGGAAGGCAAGTCTGCTTTACTCAGTCTACCCGTTCAACTGCTACTCTCATCCAGACACACCCAGAATAATGTTTAACCGAATATCCATTCACTCATGATCCAGACAAGTTAACACATAAAATTAACCAGCGACCTGGCATTGAATCCCAGTGCCCTCAGTCTCACCTGGCAGAAATCAAAGGGGAGAGATGCCAAGAGAGGAACTCAGTTGGCTGCCAACGACAACTGTTGTTCGTACTTCATTATTAAAACCTGGAATTGAGAATCCTATAGCAGCTCCTAGTCACACCAGTCATCAGGGAAGGTTGTGAAATGCAGCGCCTTAAATAAAACACTTTTCTGTTGCTCTAGGCAGTTTTTAAATTGTTTCAGTCTCTCTCTTCTCCCCCCGCCCCGCCAACCAGTTCATTTGTCTTTGGTTTTCCTTGGTTTGTAAAGCAAGTTTAAGGGAGAGAACAATCTTGGGGTAATTTTCATGTTCAAAAAAATACTAGGTATTTCAAAGTACCTTGCTGAGACAATTTGATCACTGAGATTTGTTCTCTCTTGTTCTCATAAATTGCTAATGACATATCTATTTCTTGCTGTCACTGCTCATTTTTTATTCCAATTCTAATTCTTTACTCTGTCTTTTGTACCTTGTAGATTCAGGTGAGACTGAATTAGTCTCATACTAAAGATATATTTAATAATTAGATTAGATATAATAAAATTTTACCAAATCAATCTTATTAGGATTCTCAAATTTAATAGCATTGTAAAAAATATAATTGTATCATAATATAAACATTAAATGTATAAACATGAAACTCTCCAAACTTTATTATAAATAAAATTTGGAAATCATCAGATTTAGGACATATTAGCAACATATACATACTGAGTGAATTTTTACCCAAAATTATAAAATAGAGCTATAAAAACATCAATTAAACCTTTTCCACAAAAAATAAACTAACAGAGAAGTGATGGCTTTAGATAGTATCACATTCCCCTCAATCTCATCATTTTATTAACATTATATTTGTTTTAGATATCAACCATACAATATTTTAGATCGACCAGTAAAGTCATTTGCTTTGACCCCAACACATTAGTGTCCAAATTCTTTTCTTATTAATCACAATAAGTTTAACTACTGGATCCCAAATGAATCTATGACATATGGAAACCAAGAGAATAAAGCACATGATAGTATCTGACTTTAAGGTGTTCACTGGAAAATCCAGAATGAACTTGTTTTACATTAGATTATCCCCCAAATAAAATCCAAAGTTCCCTTTGTGGTGTGTTTATAATGTGGATTTAGACTGACCCACAGAGTATCCATTAATTTCCTACAACAAACTTGCTGCAATATTTGGAAAAACTTATGTTCTACTATTATTATTACCAGGAGCTTTGCATTCTCTCATTGCTGGCATGTTCATGCCAGTTAACAATAGGACTTTTCTGATTCTGGGTTTCATTCCTGAGCAGCCACAGACATACTTTTCTGAGGAAGGGGATATGTACTTGTTTTTATAGAAATCTGAAAAATTATTTTTTCTTTACATATAAAACAGAATATTTGTCCCCTGGAAAGAAATAACAGAATAACATGAAAAACCAAGCAACCAAGGAATTACTTAGGGCACGTTCTGCTTCCTGGGAAGAAGAGTCAGTTGGTTTACACACTAAAGTGTCCCGGGCCACACTTTCAAGGCAGGAGTCAAAGACCTTTACATCAAAAGTAGTTAAGTGGCCCTAGCAGTGAACAGAAGCAATAGAGACGGAAAGAAATGCTTCCTTAGGTATGGACTGATCCACCAGTTCATGTTTTTTAAGATTTATTTATTCATTTTAGTGAGAGAGAGGAGGAGGGAAGGGCCAGAGAGAGAGAGAGAGAGAGAGAGAGAAACTCTAAGCGAACTCAGCTCTGAGTGCAAAGCCTAATGCAGGGCTCCATCTCACGACTTTGAGATCAGGACCTGAACCAAAACCGAAAGTCAGATGTTTAACCTACTGCACCAACCTGGTGCTCTCAGTCCACCAATTTTTAAGCATGTCCCTGTATGTAGGTCTAGGTTTCACAAGGAATACCATACTTCATAGTATTACACTATTCACACTATTGCTATTCAACCAGGACTGAAATTCTCAGCCTAGGTGCTACTTATTCAAACACACCTGTGTATTGACATGCTGTCGATCTTGTAACAAAACTATATTAAGGGTTAAAATTCCACATGATTTGGAGCACTGTATTGTAGCCCACACAACTTTGATTTCAGACCAAACTACTCTACTTTCAGCCACATAATTTTCTTAAATTTAATTTAATTTAAGTTTTAATTAATTTAGTTAAATTAAAACCTAAATTTCTGAATTGTAATTTCTTTAGATTCCTACAGAATAGTAGCACAATTATTTAATAACTATTCACTATATACTGGACATGTTAATTACTTTCTATGATGTATCTCTTTTTCCTCACAGCCTTGTTAGCTCCTGGTATAGGAGAGGAACAGAAAGGTAGTGACTTACCAGGAAGATAAATAGAATATAGACTCTATGAATAGGAGTTTTGTAATCAGAGTACCTAGATGCAAAATCAATTCAATGACAAAAAGACCATGTATATTTGACTATGTTCATAATCTTTCTGTGCCTCACTTTTCTTTTTCTGTTTTTTTTTTAAGATTTATTTATTTATTTTAGAGAAAGAGAGAGGGGAGCAAGCATGCCAACAGGGGAGGGGCAGAGGGAGAGAGAGAATCCTCAAGCAGATTCCCCACTGAGCACAGAACCCCCTTTGGGACTTGATCCCAGGACCTTGAGATCATGACCTGAGCCAAAATCAAGAATCAGCAGCTGTCCTGACAGAGCCATCCAGGCTCCCCTGTGCCTCATTTTTCTTATCAATAGAGTGGTTTGAAAATAATAATGCTTATTTCACTGATTTGAAATTAAATGATTCAGTACATGTGAAGGACTTATAAGAATATCAGGCACAGGGGATCCTGGGTGGCTCAGTTGGTTAAGTGTCTGCCTTCGGCTCAGGTCATGATCCCAGGGGGTCCTGGGATCGAGCCCCGCATCGGGCTCCCTGCTCAGAAGGGAGCCTGCTGCTCTCTCTCCCTCTGCCTGCCTCTCTGCTTACTTGTGCTCTCTCTCTCTATCTCTCTGTCAAATAAATAAATAAAATCTTTAAAAAAAAGAATATCAGGCATATATTAAACACACAGGAAATGTGAGTCATTATTATTATCCAAGATCATATAGCTAAATAGTGACAGAGTGAGGAGTTAAATCTCAGTCTGACTGAGACCAAGGAAGGGGGTAGGTGTCATCTCATTTAGGGGCATGTGAATAGCACTTTGTCTCCTCTAACTCCCAAGTAATCAAAAGAACAAAAATATGTCCAAGTTTTATAAATTGCGAAGTCCTTTGCACACATAACATGATATGGTTAAATAAATGTGTATAAATGTGGAGGATCATCTTTCTGATTAAATGTTGCTATTAACTATTTATTATTATCATTATTTTAAACTTTCCTCTGACTGCTTTTAATGGGTTTGTGGCAGGATGTAAACTGTTTCCTGTTTGGATATGAACCATTCAACTTTTTTGTATTTTCCTCTGCTCATTTTTTGAGTGAGAGACCTTCCCCAACATGGAGTTCATGTATCACTATCTCTTCCCGGCCACTGTGCTCTTTGGGAGATGTCTAGATTTCATCCAGCAGTGGTTTGGGTTCTAGTGTATGTGGTACTTCCAAAAGGGCCAAGAAGGTTATTTGGGAGGTGGAGAATGCTAGGACTGTCATGAGGCACATAAAGGAAGGACAGAAAAAACCCAAGGAAACTGAGAAGCAAAGAAGAGGAAGGGCAGCCCAGATACCAGAAGCCCCAAACAGCCAGCCCCTCACATGCATTTCATAAAATCTACTCTGCATGGCATGCTACCTTCTCTTCCTCTTTCCTCTGCCCTGAGACAGCTCTTCCCAGATAAGTCCTGAGGCCGTGGAGCAGCACTGACCCACAGCTGAGGGAGTCCCCCCTTGCCGTGTGGTTTCCATCAATGCAGTCACCGCTGGGCCCTCTGAAGCCAAGGAAGAGGAAAGGAGACCGTGGAGGGAGGAGTTCCTGCTCTTGTTCTTGAGAGTAAAGCCAATTTAGAGAATAAATAGATAAAATTATTCAATTTCAGGAAATTGACAAAAATGTGCATGTAATTGACTTTTCCTCATTTCAAATAAAGTCATGAATTTTTCATCTAGAGAATCAAAAATTATAAAAAACTAAATATATTTTTAAAGAAAATCCTGTATTACATTCAGTTATTGTGTTTAATTTTTACACTTTAGTTCATTTTTTCCTCCAAACTAAAATCTAATACCAAACTCCTCTTGTAAGTTATTTTCCTCATTATTAATAATGATTAATAATAGGGTCCTCATTGAGCATTTATAAGATCCAGATAGTATATTGGGCATGTTGTATATTTTCTTTTATCTTAGTTTTTGGTGTTTTTTTTTGTTTTGTTTTTTTGTAAAGTTTATCCTTGTTTTTTCCAGTTTTAAAGTCTTTCCACTGAGCATTCTCCTCATTCTAACTCATCTTTGAAATAAAATTTGGATGCATTAAATTCATTTTTTAAAAAGATTTTATTTTATTTATTTATCTGGGGGAGAGAGAGAGAGGAGGGACTACACGCTGAACACTGAGCCCAAGCAGGGCTGACCACAAACAAAAGATCATGACCCAAGGCAAAACCAAATCACTTGCTCAACTGACTGAGCCACCCAGGTGCCCCACATTAAATTCGTTTTTGTCTCTTTTTAACTTTTATTAATTGTATGTGCTTTCCCCAAAGGAATACTATTTATTGTTTATTTTGCTCATCATTAACTAATACATTTGAAATTATTGTCCTCTAAATTTCCATCTTCATTGTTTTCATATTACTCATACATCACTTTATGCCTCATATTAGAAGTCTCCCAACATTTTCCTTTTAGCACCTTTTTATCATATCATCTTTGTAAACTCTCCCAACTTATTTATTCCTATTAACCCTTCTCCAAGAAAACTTAATTTTGAGTAACTTTTATCTTGTGTTGGCCCTTAGTCTCATTGCCTTTATTTATTTTTTTTACGTTTTATTTTTTTAAGATTTATTTATTTATTTATTTGACAGCGAGAGAAGGAACACAAGCAGGGGGAGGGGGAGTGGGAGAGAGAGAAGCAGGCTCCCCGCCGAGCAGGGAGCCCGATGCGGGGTTCGATCCCAGGACTCTGAGATCATGACCTGAGCCGAAGGCAGACGCTTAACGACTGAGCCACCCAGGCGCCCCTCATTGCTTTTATTTAAAACCCTTGTTCACCTTCTCTTTCTGTTATAACTACATTGTATTGTTAACATTTGTTTATATTTACAGTGCTGTTATTGATATGATGCTGCTGTTTAAATCTCTGCATTCAATCTTGTTTAATTTTGAAATATGCACAAGCATGTATAGATTAGAGATACATGAATATAAAATCATACTAGATTGAAAGTGTAATTAGGATGCACATGCATACATATACATATATATAATTTCCATTTGGGAAACATCTCTTTGAAAAGATCCTTCCCATTTAGCTATCTTTGGTGTATCTTTAATACACTCCCATGAGCAGACACTGTGTATCCAGATTTTACATATCAAAATAAATTCAGTGACTATGTTTATTATAGAAGACATCTGGTTAGCCATTTATCATGATCAAAGATGCATAAAATATATCCACTATTCATAAGGATCTTTAAATACATTTGAGATTTTCAGATATGTGTGATGGATTAACTTACATCATTAATCATTCATTGGGAATCCCCAGATGAGTGTTAATGAGATATTTATTCTTCTGCAGTCACAGAAAGGCTAGAACTCTCTGCTCAGGAGGTGGCCAAGACAAATTTCACTGAGTTTCTACAATATAAAAGATGTGGAAAGGCTAGAGCAAAGTTCACAAACTCAGTATTTCAGAAACCAGGAAGGTAATATCAATGCATGGGATACAAGAGGTATAAGGAAACTAGTATTGTGCTGTTTGCATTTGCACTGAGCCAAAAACATGTCATGACACACTACTGTTGCAATTTTCTTTTTTTTTTAATTTTTTATTGTTATGTTAATCACCATACATTACATCATTAGTTTTTAATGTAGTGTTCCATGATTCATTGTTTGTGCATAATACCCAGTGCTCCACGCAGAACATGCCCTCTTTAATACCCATCACCAGGCTAACCTATCCCCCCACCCCCTCCCCTCTAGAACCCTCAGTTTGTTTTTCAGAGTCCATCATCTCTCATGGTTCGTCTCCCCCTCTGATTTCCCCCCCTTCATTCTTCCCCTCCTGCTATCTTCTTTTTTTTTTCTTAACATATATTACATTATTTGTTTCAGAGGTACAGATCTATGATTCAATAGTCTTGCACAATTCACAGAACTTACCATAGCACATACCCTCCCCAATGTCTATCACCTAGCCACTCCATCCCTCCCACCCCCCACCACTCCAGCAACCCTCAGTTTGTTTCCTGAGATTAAGAATTCCTCATATCAGTGAGGTCATAGGATACATGTCTTTCTCTGATTGACTTATTTCACTCAGCTTAACACCCTCCAGTTCCATCCACGTCATTGCAAATGGCAAGATCTCATTCCTTTTGATGGCACTGTTGCAATTTCCTTATTGTAAAATAAAAACCAGACCCAGAAAATCACACAGAAGAGACTATATTAATGAATTTTTAACCACAAACATATAAAAAATACAACAATATCAACCAACCCCCTCCATGTGCCCTGTCACAACAAAGACCCTTCTTCCTTCCACAAGTAACTACCATATTGATTTTCAAAAGGCAACCTCCTTGATATATTTATAATTTTATTATCCAAGTGTAGATTCCCAAGCACTATAATTTAGTCTTGTTCATTTTTAAAACTTGATATACCTTTTATATCTCTTTAATCTATTGGTTCTCCCTCCAACTCTTTGTTATCTTTATAATTTATCTGTTGAAGACCTAGGGCTTTGTGACTTATAGATTTTCCCAGTCTGAATATTACTGATTACATATTCATGGAATAGGTCACCATGTTTCTCTGTCCTCTGTGTTTCCTACAAACAGACAGCTGGATCAAAAGATTGATCAGAATCAGATTTAATCATGTTGGAGAGATTATAGGTGATTTGTTCTTTCATCAGGTGCTTCTGATGTCTGGTTCATACTTCTAAAAACATTTATTAGAAGGCACTGATCCTCAAAATCTAAGTCCATTAATTCATTTGAGAGCTGTAAGATGATGATATCTAACTCTAACATTAAATTTAAATTCGTAGTTGGCACAATTTCACAAGGAGACAATTTTCTCTGTGTAAAACTGAGTAACCCAGTCATACTATTTATAGAGGAAGTGCAGAATAAATGATCCTTCACTTTATTTTTCCAGTTTTCAAGATAATTTCTTGGTTCCATCATACTCAGAAGATGACCAATTAGTTTATTTTCTATCATTATGACCTCATGAATTCAAAAACATTTGGTGGTTTCCACAAATTACAATTGTTAGCTCATTGAAGTCCAAGTTCCCTCATCTTGCTGAATGGGACTTTCTTCAGTTTGACTTTTTATCCTAGTAAACCTGGAAGCATTCTTTCCTATTTGGTGTATCACTATGTCCCAGAATCATCTTGTCTATCTCCTAACACAGAAATGGAACTGGTCATTTCTCAAAGAAACTTTAGGCTTTTCTTCCTTCCTCCTCCCTTCCTTCTTTTTCTTTTTTTTTAAAATAAGATTTTATTTATTTATTTTCTTTGAAAGAGAGAGAGAGAGAGTGATCATGTGTGCACATGAGTAGGGGGGGTCAGGGAGAGGGAGAGAATCTCAAGCAGACTCCATGCTGAGTGCAAAGCAGCGGGCTCAATCTCACCATCTTGTGATCATGATTTAAGCCCAAACCAATCCTACCCTTATTGCTTAACCAACTGAGCCACCCAGGTGCCCCTCCCTTCCTTCTTTCTAATGGAAAATGTCACTTGAAGATGTCAATCTGAGTGCTAGAATGCTGTGGATGCTCATTTCTACAGGTCATTATTTCTTGGACTTTTTAGTGATACAGTTGTGAAATACATAGTTTATTCTGATAGTTTCAGTTCAAATTCAGGTCTACAGACTTTTTATTTAACCACTTTTGTATTACATCTGTGTCTCCTCTGGTCTGTATCAACATCTCATATTAAACATAAACAATCTCAATTAATGATATTACCATCAGTAATTATGATTACCAAAGACAGGATTACTAAAAACTTTACAGTTGTTGTTATTTGAATATATTGACTTCATTTTTCCCCTTTTATACATCTCCATATAAATATTATATACATATCCTTTCCCTTTAACCCTTATTTAGTGTAAATTTTAGATGTAACTATATGTTCTCATTACAAGGGCTCATGTTGAGGTCTTTCTAGTTATTTTATTGCCTACAGCTCATTACTTAGTAGATTCCTTGAGAAAGGCTCATGGAATCAAAATTCTCTGAGATCTTCCATGTTGTTAACTGCTTGTACCCTTTATACTTAAAGCTCAATTTTGCTGGATATAAAATGATTGTTTTACATTTTCTCTATTTGAGTACTTAAAATATTTTCTTCGTTTTTTTTCTGGCAGAAACCATTTCTGTTGAAAAATCTAATGAGACGCTATTATACTCTTGCATATCTTTTGAATCGTATCCTTTTGTGAAATACCCAAGGGATCTTTCTTTTTCTTTTTCTTTCTTTCTTTCTTTCTTTCTTTCTTTCTTTCTTTCTTTCTTTCTTTCTCTCTCTCTCTCTCTTTTTCTTTCTTCTTTCTTTCCTTTTTCTTCCTTCCTTCCTTCCTTCCTTTTAGATTTATTTTATTTAAGGGGGGGTGGGGCAGAGGGAAAGGAAGTGAATCTGGAGCAGACTCCCCGCTGAGCACAGAACCTAATGCGGGGCACAATCTCAGGACCCTGAGATCATGACCAGAAGCCAAAATCAAGTCGGATGCTTAACTGACTGAGTCACCCAGGCTCCCTTTTTTTCCCTCTTTCTTTTAAGTTCAACAATTTTACTAAAATATGCCTCGGTCTTGGTTACTGGTGAATAATATTCCCAAATTCATGTAGTGCTCTTTAAAACTTAGCTTAAATATTAATCATTATAATACTTTAGGGAAAGTTTTCTTGACTTATCGATTCTATTATTTGCTCTAATCCCTTGTTTTGTTTTTTTTATTAGAGATTCTTGTCATCTCTTTGTTCAGTGTTTATCTTCATTAATTGTTATTCTCTTGAATCTTTTAAAAAGTATCTTCTTTTATTTTTATTTTTAAAAATTTTCTTTGTCTTACTTTGTATTTATTTTGAGGTATTAAACATTATGATTATTCAATTCTGAGTTCTTTTTAATTTATTCTTCATATCTGAAATGACTTTTGCTTTTATTTCTAATTCTTTCATGAGTTTTGTCACCTCACTTAAGTTTTCTTTTCAGAAAAACTTTTCAGGTTTTGAACATATTTTTCTTTCATACTTTCTTTGTGTGTAGACAGGCTATCCTTTTTCCTTCCCACCTTTTTTTTTCTTACAGCAACTTCTTATGGGGTTTGACTACAATAATTCTTTGTAATTTTTACATGAATCCAGTTTTCCTGGATTTTTAGGAGGAGACATTTTTCAAATTGTTTTTTTCTAATTTAGAAAACTCTCTCTTACATTGTTTTATATAATGCTTGAAAAAATTGTAACTCTCATTCTATTCTTCCTCTTTGCTTCTCTTTACTTCCTGAATAATTTAATCCAACATTTTTCCAGTGAGGTCAATAAATGTCAGTGGAAAAGTTGGGAAAAGTCTCATATTTTATCCTCTGCAGCTTAAAATATTTACCCAGTTGTTCATAACTACATAACTTAGAGTTGTTTCTGGTTGGATCATTACTTTGCAGTATGCTATGCATTTATTTTAAGTTCTGGTAACTTTAGACCAAGAGGAACATTTGTCTTCACAGCCAGTATTCATTGTAGATACACTTGTTCAAAGCAAAGTAATTTTTGCATTAAAATGATTTCTAGGTTATGCACTTTACATTATATTTTAATAACAGTTTCCTTATATTAGCATATGTAGAGATTGGAAATTACATAAAAACTGACTTTTTAAATGAGTAATTATAGTGATAACTCACTGAACAATTTTTGTACTTATAAGTAGAACTGAGATTTTAAGACATGATTTTACTCTCACTTCTTGACTGTCTCCTTTCACTTTGTATGCATTTATTAATAAGATTTTAATAGAGTAAAATTTCATGAAATCACATGTCAGATTTGTATAATGTAGTAGACAATTCAGTCATAATGTTTGAAAAAATGCAGAACAGTTCTTCAAATGTACGCTGTTCTTTATTGACTGTTAGGTTATAATGTATAAAATGAAATCATTACTGGTGAACAGATTTCTGTGGGAAGATGGTATCTTATAGTTTAAGCACTTTCCAATTCAGTTCTGTAACTTAGAAAAATAAGATGGAGATCACAGGAGAATAAAATATTAATATGGAACTCAGTCTTTCAGATCCCAGATGTTTAAAGATAACCTTGGTAAAAGAAGTATTCAGTCATGATGGAATTCATTTGAGTTTATGGGTTAGGCCTTCTGCCTTAGTATCTGGCTAACTTGAGACCTTTACAGCAGTGGTTCTCTATGATTCCCGGTACCATCATCCTTCTGGTGGAGTTATTTCCATTCCTCAATACCAGATAGTCAAAATTGTAAAATATTTTTAGAAAGTTATTCAACTACTTAATGAATGATCTCCAATTAACAAATAGATGTTGATTTAAAAATGAATAAAACTATATTTCTTATGGAATTGGAAAAGATCATCCCATTTTTAGTTTGCAATGTACCCATTATATCTCATATAACAATGATAAGAGAAATGGTATTACAGTCATTATTATCACTATAATTTTGGAAATCTTCTATTCTTGTTATTTTGAGGCATGTGTTCTACCTTGGGGCATCTGACATCGATAATTAAATATAGTAGCATGCTAATAATGTGCCTAAACTTATATTATTAGTCATAATAAAGGTAAATCCATTTTAGTAGTTTATTTCACTGAAATAAGTTAATGCAATGAAGATATAGATTACTAAAAGCAACTAGATCTGTTATTACCACCTACAGAGCACTAATACACACCACAGCTGTGTGTGATATCCCTGAAGTCAGCTACAACCTAAAGTTCAGAAGAGAGTCATAATGGAAGGAGATGAAATTTCCATTGAAAATTAATTATTACAGAGGAATCACCCTAATAAAATCTAAACATCAGTTAATACAAATCAGAATCATGCTAAAGTCATTAGCACTATCAGACAATGAATATAGATAACTATGTCTGCCTTCCAGTTATCTAATCACCTTTCCAGGTAGTATCAACCATATATATTTGTATATGTAATGATAACAGTACACAAAATATTATGTCTACCACCTGTCTACAACTGAGGTTAATATACTATCAGTTTCCAATAAAATGAATACTTTGCAACTTATATATCTAATATAATAACTAAGTATGCTTCCATCTTAGGACCCTTGTACTTCCTATTTCCTTTGCTGGAAACGTCTTTCACCTCATATACACATAGATCTTTGCTTCATTTTCTTCACATCTTGTTAAAATATCTTAACAAAGAGGTCTTTTCTGATTACCTTTTATAAAGTAGCATGCCCTTCATCCCCAGCATCCTCCATTTATTCTTTTCACAGAACTGATATAAGACATACATTTTTTTAAGTTAATGTCTTTCCCCATTAAATGTAATGTTCTCTATGTTTCCACTGACTGGAACACTCAGCAAATATTTATTGAATGAATGAATAAGTAAAAGTTTGAATGGATGACTTTTTTATTAAGACATGTAAACCTCATCACTATAGTTTCAATAAGTTTCCGATTGTAACAATTGGAGATATCCTACTTAATTTATATTGATAGACCAGTTTTTTTTTTAAGATTTTATTTATTTATTTGAGAGAGAGAATGAGATAGAGAGAGCATGAGAGGGTCAGAGGGAGAAGCAGACTCCCTGCCGAGCAGGGAACCCAATGCGGGACTTGATCCTGGGACTCCAGGATCATGACCTGAGCCGAAGGCAGTCACTTAACCGATTGAGCCACCCAGGCGCCCCTATTGATAGACCAATATTAACTTAAAAGAGAGATTCTTTGTTTCTATTTCTATATTTTCATTTTATTATATACTACATGCACATACTTGCCTATACATAAGAATGTTCTCAAAATTCAATAAGAGGAGAATCTAAGATGGTTTTAACTTGACAAAAGACTTTCTTCCCTTTCACTACTTTTCCTGCTCTGATTTTTCTGTTTCCCTTGAGTCAAAGGGCCACGAGGCCTATAGAAGCTTACAGGCAGGTGAGGCAAGTGTCCTTGAGACCCTGGTGCAGTTTGAGTCCTGGCAAAGGATGCTCATGCAGGTCTTTCTCCCTGTTGGGTTCTATAGTGAGAAATATAAGGTATCTGGTGGTATGTAAATATGTGAAACGTGTGTGTATGTGCATTACTTTATGTAAGAATATTAAAATTATAATATGTCCATGCCAACAGGGGTCTGACAAAATAGTGTTTGATGTTTAGAGTGTTCTCTTTAAAGCCACAAGTGCTAACTCTGATAACCTAGTTCTACTGAACACTATGTGCATGACTTTAAACAGTGCCTGCCAGTTGAGCTTCTGTATTCATTTCCTGTTGCTGTTGTAACAAATTACCACAAACTTAGTGTCTAAAACGGCACAAATTTATAATGTTATAATTCTAATGTCAAAAGTTCTAAAGTCAAGGTGTCAACAGGGTTGTGTTTAATCTGGAGGCTTTAAGGGAGAATCCATTATCTTGCTGTTTCTAGTGTCTGGCTTCTAAATGTCACCTTATCCTTAGTTTCTTCCATCTTCAGGGCTGACTACAAAGCATCTTCAAATCTCTCTCTCTGACCTCTGCTTCTGGCTTCACATCCCCTTTTCTAACTCTAACTCTATTGGTTTTTGCAGTCATTCAGCTCTTTTAGAATTAGGGTAATGAAACTCTAGAAATATTTTTAACCTGCTCAGAACAGATCAAATCCCAGAGAAGAGATCTATTCTATTTCTTGAAGTCAATTAGGATGCAATGCAGGTTAAAATTCATTTAAAATCCCTAAACAGTAAATTTGTCAGTTTCCATACACTAAATAGCATCCTAGATGTGATTCATTTGGATTCTACTACTACTGAAGTTATAACAATTCCAGAAAACCAGGCTGAGTTTTTCCATTGCTCTTGCTATGGAAATCTCACCTTTCTCTTGAGGAAACAAATAAACAAGTTTGCATGTAGAGATGTTTAACACACTTAAGATGAAATAAAAACTGTGTGCAAACACCTTTCTATAAGACGATTCCCCATGGAATTCTCTGACCAGTAGCCAAACCCAAGTCCATGCACAGCAAAGTCAATTTCTCAGATACCAAGTTTGTAGCAGCGGAAGCGTTTATTTGAGAGGCCACCCAATGAGGAAGACAGCAGGGCAAGTCTCAAATCTGCCTCCCTGAAAGGGGAGAGAACAAGTGTTTGTTTGTTTGTTTGTTTGTTTTTTACAATCACAATGGTTGAGATTACATAGATATTGATAAAAGGGCAGGGAAATTTACAACTATTGATGAGGAAAGATGGAGCATGCGCATTGAACAAACCTAGAAGTAACAGACATCCCGTGTTCACTTTGGGGTGGAGACAACATCAGAAGGAGGCAAAATTCAGCCACTAATGTCAGGAGGTTGTCTGAAGACAGGGAGAGGGGTTGTAGGCATGCACCAAAAAGCTGGTATAAACTGGATGGGGTCTTGGGCTCTTTATCACAGGTAAGGAATGCAGAGCCTAGGCTGAAACCTAGCAGTTGACCTTGAGTCCAGGCTTCTGCAGAGACAGCTAGTGGACTTGTTTGTAGGGTCTGAAAAGACATAATAGCTGATTAGGGGGAAACAATTCTCTGAAAAACAAGCTTTAAACTTTTCGCTAGTTTCAATCTCATTAACCCTATGAAGCGTGGTTTCACCAGCACTTTATTAGCTTAGTTTAAGTTTCTGAATGTAATTGAGAGAAAAAAGATCGATTTATATTGCTATTTAATTCATGCTCTTTACCCTTTCATATTGGCTTCATGCTAATCATCACAAATTAATAATATTTATAAATTATTGGAGATCCTTTTATTGCTAAATATGTTTAGGAAAACAATTTAAATAAAAAGACATTGTTTAGCACACGTTTTTATGTAGATATTATTTTTAGGCTACAGTTTTTGTTCCTTCAAAAGTATTTTTTATATATGAATTAGTAATAACACTTGGTCAGTTTCCTTTCAGAATTCTTAAAAAAAAAAGACAACTCAAATAGAATATTCTGGTTAATGATATAATAAAAAATAAAACTTTAACAAGTGTATTACCCAGGTTAGATTTCATTTTTATTTATCTGCTCTACTGAATTACTGAACTCTACATCTGAAGCTAATGGTGTACTCTATGTTGACTAACTGAATTAAAATTTTTAAAAAAATGTAAGTATGCTTGAATTCAATTGCTATATAATTTGATTTTTCACGTTTTCTTTGTCAATTAGAACTTCTAATTCTAGTTTTTAAATTCATCTCTTTCTCTTAAATTACACTATCATAGAGTTCTATATACTAATTCCAATTATAAGATTATAAAAGCTTATTTGTGTCTAGAGCCTTCTGAAATTTTATTAAAGCTAAGAATTCTCTCCTCAGGGGCACCTGCGTGGCTCAGTTGGTTAAGTGTCTGCCTTCGGCTGAGGTCATGGTCCCAGAGTCCTGGGATCAAGCCCCGCCTTTGGCTTCCAGTTCAGTGGAGAGCCTGCTTCTCCCTCTGCCCCTCACCCAACTCTTTGCTCTCTCTCTCTCACTCTGTCTCACAAATAAATAAATAGAATATTAAAAAAAAATTATCTCCCCAGGGAAATATATATACATGCAAAAATATTACAAATAGTTCCAGGGGTTCAAGGAGTTCTTGAAGTCCATTCATGAACTTTTGGGAGAGAATTTTATTTAAGGATTAAACACTAGAGAAAGAATCATTAAAAACTGAGAATAAGAGACATCACCTAACACTATCATTTTTTTTTCAAATGTTCCTAGTAGTGAGAAATTAAACAAATTGGAAAACTATAATAATTGGAGGGAGACAAAATTATTATTTTTTCAGACATCATGATTATGTATTCAATCCCAAGAGAATCTTGAATTATTTTGAAAAGTTACAATTAATGAGTTCAGGTAAGCATCTAGACACAAGTAATATATGCAAAAATTAATAGTTTTCTTATATCCCAGCAATATCTGGGTGAAGGTATAATAGGAAAGAGATAGTATTCCGTTCAAAATATTAATGAAAAATGTGACTCCAGGAGCATGCAACAGGAAATGTGCAGGAGCTGTATAAAGAAAACCACAAAGTTTACAGAGAGATATAAAAGTGGATTTTAACAAATGGAGCGACATAGCATACTCCTGTACAGGAAAACAAAATAGTATAAAGATAACAATTCTTCAAAGTTTAGTAAAAGCTTAAAGCAGTTTTTTTTTTAAGATTTTATTTATTTATTTGACAGAGGGAGAGACACAGCAAGAGGGGGAACGCAGGCAGGGGGAGTGGGAGAGGGAGAGGTTGGCTTCCTGCTGGGCAGGGAGCCCGATGTGGGGCTCGATCCCAGGACCCGGGGACCATGACCTGAGCCGAAGGCAGACGTTTAATCACTGAGCCACCCAGGCGCCCCAGCTTAAAGCAGTTTTAATTAAAATTCTAATAACGTCTTGTTAGAACTGAAAAACATGTTTCTTATATTAATATGAAACTAAAAATAAAAAAACTGGGAAAAACATGAATAAATTAAAAATATCATATTAATGATTACAGACATCCTGTCTGAGATAATACAATATTTTATACAACTGTAATAATTAAAACAGAGTGAACAAAGTGATACTAACAAAAGAATCCATGGAGAGATCAATGGAATTGAATATTTAGCCCTGAAATAAAACTGAGTACAGTGTGACCAAATATATTCTTTGAGATTTTCTTAGGCAGCCTTTTTCTTTTATTATGTTTTGGAGGAAGATTGGATTGAGAAAAAGGTCTAAATCCAAGTAATTTTGGAAAATTCTAGATAAACATAATTTAAACACTTTATGTTATCATACATAAAAAATAGAAACATATAAATCTTTACGAGAGGAATACAGTTAATAATTTTTAGCAAATAGCAATATTATTTATAGGGTATCTTCCAAGACTGGGAACATACTACAGAACACACTGTCTTGGAATTTATGTGACATGATATAAAATAAATTATTACAATCCAATTATTTTGATTTTAGAAACACCGGTAAAGGGGCTTCTGGGTGGTTCAGATGGTTAAACAACTGCCTTCAGCTCAGGTCATGATTCCAGGGTCCTGGGGTTGAGCCCCACATCAGGCTCCCTGGGAGCCTGCTTCTCCCTCTCCCTCTACTGTTGCCCTTGCTTGTGCTCTCTTGCTCTCTCTGTCAAATAAATAAATAAAATCTTAAAAAAAAAATGTAAATTATTTGGGTGGGAAAATCAGAAAATAGATATTTAACAGATTTGAGACTGGAGAAAAAATTCCTAAAGATAGTAATAATGGAGAACATAAGTAAGAGAAAATCCATTTTCCATTTGACCACTTAAAGATAATGAATTTTTGGACAACCATATAAGCCATGAACATTTTTTTTTTAAAAACTAAGAGATGAAATCATAATAAATATAAAAAAAGGGTAACTGTTCACAATCTAAACATCTAACTTTAATAATAATGGCAGCAAATGCCTTTCTTAGTATTTACTTATTTTAATTAGAATAATCTCAAATGGAAATTTTTTCAAGTTTTATTTAACCGTTGATAAACCAAATTAAAAATAACAGTATTTTTTTTAAAGATTTTATTTATTTATTTTAAAGAGAGTGAGCAGGAGGAGGAGCAGAGGGAGAGGGACAAGCAGACTCTACACTGAGCATGGAGCCTGAGTCAATATGGATCACAGAAAGAGATAATTTCTGGATTTTTTTTCCTTAGGTTTCTACATGTAATCAGGATTTTTTTGTTGTTGTTGTTAACATTATTATCTTTATCATTAACATCACTCTCATCATTATCATCATCATTTCTCATTTTGGCTTTCAAAATAAATCAGATAATTCCTAGGTAGATTGCATATTTTTATTAAACTTATTAAATTTTATTAATAATTAGAGGTAACATCCACAATAGATGCATCCATGTTGATTTTTTTTAAATAAAGACATAGATTTTACTTGTAAGATACAAACTTTCCCTTATTTCAACTATTTGTATAATGGAGTTTAGTCTTTCTATACCAGTAATTTTTTCTAGTGATTATTTAGAAAAGGAACAAAGATCTATCAAAGAGATGATATGTTTTATCCTGTGCTCCTATCTAATTTTATTTTGGTTAAATATAATAATGTTTAGGAAAAGCTGGTGAGTTGTCATCATGGCATAAGGATATGATAAAAGCTGAATAGTAATGCATTGATATATTGAGGATACTTTAGTTTGATCTCAGGCACTGAAGACATATGTAATTTCAGATGAACAGCTAAACAAATGGATCCCAAATTAAGAGAATAGATTATTTTATGAGCCAAAATGTTTTGACAATTGATTTTTTTGATAGGCTAATTGTAGGGAACCAAGAGATAATCTGTGCCAAAAAGTTATTGCAGTGTTTTCATACTGCCCTGGATGATTTCTCATTTATAGAAATCATTAGATTCATATTGTTGAGGTTTATGATCTCACCATTAGTTGATAAAAGCTTAATTCTATACTTCACATTCCTGTAAACTTGTTCTCAGCCTAACTATACAAAGGTAAAGCAGTACTTCAGAAATGTAATTTTTCTTGTGGTAAAGGAACATTTGTTAAGATTAATGAAGGCCAGGCAAATTCCATGCCATGACAACATATAAAAACTGCTGTATTCTCTAACTATAACATTCAGGGGGAATTTCAGTCTCCTGTTATCAAGAGTAGATGGGGTATTGATTAGAAGCTGTAGTCATACTTTTATGCAGTGGATAAAGTCACCTTCAAAGTCCACAGGTGTACAATTCCCTGTGTTTTATGTATTATAAATCCTTTAAAAAAATGTATGTGTTGCCTCAACGAAGTGGGTTTAGAGGAAACATACCTCAACATAATAAAGGCCTTATATGAAAAGCCCACAGCTAACATCATACTCAATGGGGAAAAATCAAAAAATTTCCCCTAAGGTAAGGAATAAGAAAAAGATGTCCACTCTCACCACTGTAATTCAACATAGGAAGTCCTAGCCACAGTATTCAGATAACAAAAAGAAATAAAAGGCATCCAAATTGGTAGGGAAGAAGTAAAACTCACAATTTGCAGATGACATGATACTAATATAGAAAACCCTAAAGACTCCAACAAATAGCTACTAGATCTGATAAGTGAATTCAGTAAAGTCGCAGGTACAAAATCAATGTGCAGAAATCTGTTGAATTTTATGCATTAATAATAAAGCAGTAGAAAGAGAAATTAAGAAAACGACCCCATTTACAATTGCACCAAAAATAAGACACCTAGAAATAAACCTAACTAAAGAAGTGAAAAGACATGTACTCTAAAAACTATAAAACACTGATGAAAGAAATTGAAAATGACAAAAAGAAATGGAAAGATATTCCATACTCATGAATTAGTAGAACAAATATTGTTAAAATGTCTATACTACCCAAAGCAATCTACACATTTAATGCAATCCCTATCAAAATACCAAGAGTATTTTTCACAGACGTTCTAGAACAACAATCCTAAAATTTGTATGGAACCACAAAAGACCCCAAATAACCAAAACAATCTTGAAAAAGAAAAACAAAGCTGGAGGTATTACCACTCCACACTTCAAGTTATATAACAAAGCTGTAATAAGCAAAATAGTATGGTACTGGCACAAAAATAGACACACAGATCAATGGAACAGAATAGAAAACCCAGAAGTAAATCCACAGTTATGTGGTCAATTAATCTTCAACACAGCAGAAAAGAATATCCAATTGGAAGAAGACATTCTCTTCAACAAATGGCATTGGGAGAACTGGACAGAAACATGCAGAAGAATGAAACTAGACCACTTTCTTGTACTATACACAAAAATAATTCCAAAAAAGGGGTGCCAGGGTGGCTCAGTCATTAAGCGTCTGCCTTCAGTTCAGGTCATGATCCCAGGGTGCTGGGATCGAGCCCCGCATCGGGCTCCCTGTTCTGTGGGAAGCCTGCTTCTCCCTCTCCCACTCCCCCTGCTTGTGTTTCCTCTCTCGTTGTGTCTCTCTCTGTCAAATAAATAAATAAATAAATAAATAAATAAATAAATAAATAAAATCTTAAAAAAAATAAATCCAAATGGATTAAAGACCTAAATGTGAGATCTGATACCATAAAAATCTTTGAAGAAAGCACAGGCAGTAATTTCTCTGACATCAGTCATAACATTTTTCTAGAGATGTCTTCTGAAGCAAGGGAAGTAAAAGCAAAAATAAACTATTGGAACTACATCAAAATAAAAAGCTTCTGTGCAGCAAAGGAAATAACCAACAAAACTAAAGGCAACCTATGGAGTGGGAGAAGATATTTGCAAATGAAATATCTCATAAAAAGTTAGTATCTAAAATATATAAAAGAACTGATATAACTCAACACCCAAAAAAACCCAAATAATTGAATGAATAAAGGGACAGAGGCCATGAACAGACATTTCTCCAAAGACGACATCCCAATAGCTAACAGACACATGAAAAGATGCTCAATATCACTCATCACGGGGAAAATGCAAATCAAAATTACAAGGAGGTATCACCTCATACCTGGCAGAGTGGCTAAATTCAACAATGCAATAAACAACAAGCTTTGGTGAGGATATGGAAGAAAAGGAACTCTTGTGTACTGTTGGTGGGAATGCAAACTGGTGCAGTCATTGTGGAAAACAGTATGGAGGTTACTAAAAAAGTTAAAAATAGAACTATCTTCAATGGGGCACCAGGGTGGCTCAGTCAGTAAAGCATCTACCTTCGGCTCAGTCATGATCCTAGAGTCCAGGGATCAAGCCCCACAACAGGCTCCCTGCTCAGTGGGGAGTCTGCTTCTCCATTTGCCCCTCCATACTCATGCTTCCTCTCTTTTACTCTCTCTCCCAAATAAATAAATAAAATCTTAAAAATAAAAAAAAAACTATCCTACAATCTAATAATCATAGTACTGGGTATTTACCCCCAAAATACCAAAATACTAATTCAAAGGGATACATGCAGCCCTATGTTTGTAGCAGCATAGTTTGCAATAGCCAAATTATGGAAGCAACCCAAGTGTCCACTGGTAGATGAATGGATAAAGAAGATGTGGTCTATATATACAATGGAATATTATTTAGCCACAAAAAAGAATGAAATCTTGCCCAGTGAGATGGATGGAGCTAGAGAGTGTAATGCTAAGTGAAATGTCAGTCAGAGAAAGACAAATACTGTATGATTTCACTCATATGTAGAATTGAAGAAACAAAACAAATGAGCAAGGGGGAAAAAAAGAGAGAAACCAAGAAACTGACTCTGAACTAGAGAATAAACTTATGGTGACCAGAGAGGAAGTGGGTGGGAGATGGGTGAAATAGCAAAAGGAATTAAGAGTACTCTCATCATGATGAGCACTGAGTAATGTATAGAATTGTTGAATCACTATATTGTACACCTGAAACTAATGACATTGTATGTTAACTATACTGGAATTAAAATAAAATACTTAATAATAAAAAAAGATTGCTGTAAAAAAATTTACAAATTTAATTTTATTAATTAAATTTATTTTAATTTAGCATCTAAATTTATTTAGATAATTTATTCATTTAGCATCTAAAATTTATTCATTTAGCATCTAAAATATTAGATGCTAAATGAATAAATGAAATTGCATTCCATCTCTTTGAGTCACACAGCTTCCTGTTACAATGTTGTGTGTGTGTGTGTCAAGCACTTTCACACTAGGATATGTTTCTATTACAATCATCATTAGGTACATGAAAGAGTTTGGGCTCAAAGAGTTTTTAACAAGTTTGCCTAATGTACTGGGGACAGTGACGTCTTACATTCTCTTAATTCCCAACCCCCTCTATCTTCTCTATTTGGGACTCCAACATTACACCCTGCAAAGGAAGTGATTTATATATTTTTGTTGTTGTTGTTCTGTTTTGTTTTTATTTCTGTTTGCTTTGTGTCACTGCCTCCCCTCTCCCTCTTGTCACTTGGCTTTAATACAATTAAGGATTAAATTCAAGTCAATAATTTTTTTATTACATGGTGCCAAGAACTGTGCTAGGCATTGATGGTGCAATAATGAGTAAAACCTCTCTTCTAACAACTACACTTTCGCCTGGAGAATAGAACCATTCCACAATGAGATGCACTTTCTTACATATTTCCTTATAAACTGGATAACACAGTTTCTCCTCACAATGTCTTAAGAAATAGGTATTCTTATTTTCTTCATTTTGTACATAAAAAACCTGAGTCACCAAGTGGTTAAATAAAATATTCCTAAAGTAAGTGCCAGAGATACTATTCATCTGAACACTATCGTTCTAGGGCCTTCTCTTGAAACTATTATACTATAATGTATCTCAATTGAAATGCATACTATTTTATAAAATTTATATTGAAACATTTAGGGTTAAGGAGAAGAGATCTCAAGGACACTTCATAAAAGAAATAAAAGTCAAGATGGACCTTAACACATGAATTTGACAGGCAGATACAAGGCAGATAAGAGTATTGTATAGAAACCACACCATGGGAAAAAGCATCAACCCATGGGAAATATAAGACTTCATGAGGATGGAGACTATGTCTGTTGTGCATTGCTAGATCTCCAATGCCTAGACTAGACGCTGAAGTATTGTTAAAGGTCAGCAGGAACAAAAACTGTATGCCATTACATTTTATACGGTAAGCCATAAACAAAATTGTTGGTAGTTTTATGTGCCTGTTAAAATGCTCACTGCAAGTATAATATGCTAAACTATTTTAATATTATATTCTGTCTCCATTAAGTACAATTTGAAAATAATTTTTCCTAAAGCCCTCTCTCCTCACCTATAACCATCAACAACAACAAAATAGAAATACCAATTATATGCAAACATAGCCTTTATGACCTTAAAGTTCTTATTATGCTATGCTCTTTTGTATGTTCTTCATAGTGCATGTTCTTATGCAATTACTGCAGTTTTTAAGGTTCTATCTTACACATTCCCCCAGCCTTTTATTATCTGGGAAAGTATCCTATGGAAAGCTAATGAAGTTACGAAGATAATATCTCAAACAAAGGCAAATTTGCAATGTAAGTAGTCTGTCATCAAACTTTTAATGACAATTAAGGTAAATCCTAAATTCTTGGTAAGAACATATGTTGGGTACAGCAACTGAACTTTTATAAAAATGGGTCCTGGATAAATGACCCAAAATCATAATCAAACTTAAGTGGCATGGCAATGGTAATTTTTTAAAAATACAACTTTAGTAAACTATCATCACCACGATTAAAAAAAAAATATTGTCAAGAAAAATTGTCAGACCAAAGTAGCCCATGTAGTTGATCAGGAAACTGCTGACCAAGAATTGGTAGGATCATGTTTGCTAGTACATTAGTATCACAGGCCAATGTTACATTGGAAATGCAACACCAACAATTGGTACATGGACTTCCCAGTGAAGACGTATTGGTCCTTGGAGTTCTGAATTTTCACAGCACTGAGAACCCCTAACATGTAAGTGACTTTCAGAAGGTCCGTCTTAAAGATCTCCTTGTCAAAGACTTGCAGTACCAGGGAGTTGCCTGTTTCATTCGTCCCTGGAAAGGGCTCTTCAGTTTTATACAAACTGTTCTTTTTTTAGATGTGCTCAGCTGTTGATTTGTATAGAAAAATGTCAGTGCTTCAAAGACGATTCCATAATGATTAATGAAAATAAAACTAGGACTAGATGAAACATGAGATGACTTTTATATTCCAAGTCATTAGTAGCCATATAGGGAGTTCTGAAAGGCCCATTAAAATAGATTATTATAACAAGGCAAATTAATGGTTTCTAAATAAACTTGATGAGTTATATGAGAAATTCATTACCAAAAATCATTTTCATATCTGAATAATAAATTATAGGCTATGAACAACCAATTTAGATCCATTTTTGTGATGACATATTTGACCTGCCTTTGTTTATGGAATAAATGCAGCTGCTAAATGTGTTTATATAATAAATAATTAATGGTTGATGGTGCATCAACCATTGATCTATGAACTCTGTTGTAAAGAAAGCAAATTGAAACTACCAAACTGTGTGCCATGCTCTGAAGTAGCCAAAATTCTTCTCGGGAAAATACGCTGAAAGAACTTTTTTAGCAGTGTATATTTTATTATTTTGCACAATAATATGCAAATCAAATAGCTCACATCAGAAGTGCTGTTTTTCCCCAAGTAAATTGATTACCAGCAGAATCCTTACTCATCTCTATTGAAAAGTAATACACTTTACTTTCAAAATACTACTTTAAAATAATGTATTTGAGGTGAATAAGTTTTAGGGAGCAAGGAGGGTTAATGGGGAAAACTTTGTTTTTTATAATAGAAATTTTATACATATATTGGATTTATGCATGTTGACATTTTTCCTATTCAAAATAAGCATATGAAAGTTAACTTTAAATTTCTATTTAAATCATGGCTGGAGAGCAGTCATTTGTCTCCTCTTCCTTCTGAAACCTCATTGTTATTCAGTGAAAACTACACTAAGGAATAATCTCCTAAAGCCTAACAAGAAGCATATGATGTGGTTATCAGCAGAGGAGAACTCAATAAATTTCTGGAAAATGGAATATAGAGAGTAAATTGATGGATGAAATGATGAAAATAAGCCACTACCTAGGATTAGTATTTGGTTGAAATTCATAGCTGGGGTGAAAATGTTTTGAGACCCCTGGTCCACGAAATGGGCAGGCAGGGGGTACTAAAAAATTAAGATTGATCCTATATTTAACTATGAAACAACTAGGCAGCTCAATCATCCTATATACCTTCCTTAATATGAGAGCACAACAGGCAATTTCTTACTCCCTGGTCAAAAGATAAAGGCATTTCTTCTTAAGAAATTTAGTGAACTATTTTGTTTTTAGGAATGGAGTTTGCACTTCTGAGTTAAAGGCTCTTTATTCTGGCATTACCTAAGTACCACAATAACTTAGTAGGAAACACATTGACTGGTTTTTTTCATTTTTTTGCTATAAACATTCAATCAGTTAAAACCAGCAGCATGGAGGAAAACAAATTAGTAAACAAACAAAAAAACTAAAGGAAAATCTTAATTCCATAAGGGAAGGAGGACAATAATAGGGCATGGAAAAATATCAATAAAAGAAAATAAATCATAAAAGGTAAAAAAAAATTGCAAGATCTAATTAGAATTGAAATTTAATAGAGAGCTTGAAGATGATAAGTCTAGGAGAGAATGTCACTGGCAAACAGACTAGAGGAGTGCATGAAACTCTGGATAGAGTACATATACTGTGGCTCTGAGAAACATTCATTACACTTTTGTTAATAGAAAAGAAAGGCAATCAAAAGCCCCAGGAAACAAAATATATAGAAGAACATCATCATTTATGTATAAAACACACATTAAATGTGATTTGAATTGAAGCAAACAGTGGAGAGTAAGACAAAAATTGATTTTGCTTTGATGCTAGAAACATTTCTTTAATGTGGTGCAAGAGTTGTCATGTTGGGTCTAAAGAAGAAGAAAAGAAATTCTAACATAATAAATAATTAGCTCTGATGTTAAAAAATCCACACAACAATTTCTCTCTCTTTAATATGGAATTTATATTATAACAAAATAATTAGTATATTTACATAATATTATATATACATGTATATTATATATTTTAGAATTTGGAAACTAACTGTAGAGAAAGGCAGATGACTTATATGTTATCACAGAACAGAATGCAAATAGTATTAAGTAAAGTCAGGCAAAAAGTGTTGCAAGGATAAATGGTGGAAGGAAGTTTTAGGAAAACATAGTTGCTCCAAAATTTTCATCTTAAATAGTGGAACATCTGGAGAAAACATATCAAGTAGGTGGGGTAAGGAACAGAGGTTTAAGCACATTTTATATTTAGTGGTATCTAAGAGAATCATACAAATAAATAATGTACTACAACGATCATTACCACTACTGTTGAATAATAATTCATTGTCTTTATGTACTTGTTTGTTTGTCCATTCACAAGGATATCTTGGTTGCACCCAAGTTTGGCAATTATGAATGAAGCTGCTGTATGCGGGTTTTGGTGTGGACATAAGTTTACTTCTCATTTGAGGAAATATCAAGTAGTACAATTGCTGGATGGTAATCCTACATTTAGTTTTCTAAGAAACTGACTGTCTTCCAAAGTGGTTATACCACTTTACATTTCCATCAGCAATGAATGGTTGGCCTGTTAGTACAATGCCTTGACAGCATTTGGTATGGTCAGTGTTTTGGATTTTAGCCATTTTAATAGTAAGTAGAAGTATTTCATTGTTGTTTTAATTTGCATTCCCCTGAAGATATATGATCTTGAGCATCATTTCATATGTTTTATTGCCACCTGTATATATTGTTGATAAGGTGTTGTCAGATCTTTTGGCCATATTTTAATCAGGTTTTATTTTTAAGAGTTATTGTGTATTTTAGATAACAGTAGTTTATCAGATATGTGTTTTGCAAATATTATTTCCCAATCTAAAGTTTGTCTCTTCATTCTCATGATGTCCTTCACAGAGCAGAAGTTTTTAATTTTATTTAAGTCCAGCAGTGTGGTGCAGTGAAATCTAAGGGTGACAGCCATGCTGTAGGCTGAACCTGAGAACAGACCCCAGTAGAGCAGGAGTTTGAAAAGTCTAGGATGGAATGTCACTGGCAAACAGACTAGAGGAGTACATGAAACTCTGGATAGAGTATATATACTGTGGCTATGAGAAACATTCATTACACTTTTGTTAATAGAAAAGAAAGGCAGTTAAAAGCCTTTCTTTCATGAATTGTGTCTTCGGTATTATATTTAAAAAGTCACCACCAAACTCATGGTCATATAGATTTTCTTGTATGTTATCTTCTAGGAGTTTTAGAGTTTTACACTTTATATTTAGATCTATACTCCATTTTGAGTTAATTTTTGTATAGGGTGTAAAGTCTGTGTCTGGAATCATGTTTTCCATGTAAAGATCCAGTTGTTCCATCATTATTTTATGAAAAAGACTATCTTTGCTTCATTGTATTGTAATTGCTTCTTTGTCAAAGATCAGCAGTCTATTTGAATATTTGTATCAGTCTATCGTATTACATTTTAAAAGCTGGTATAACATGTAAAACAATTATTTTCACCATCACCCTTTGGAGATGTTTCTGACTTAGTGACTTGAGCAGACTCCAAAAAGAAAACAGGAAGAAAAACTTTGAGTGGTGCCTGGGTGGCTCAGTAGGTTAAGCAGCCGACTGTTCATATTCTGATGTCCAGGTCTGCCAGCATCAATTTCTCTGGCACTGTTTAATGAATCTCTTTGGCTCATTTTACTTTATGTAAATTAAATCTATTCAACAAGCAGATATCAAATATGCAATATGTATCAGGCTGTGCTAAGATAGTGTATCTTCCATGACAGAAATTCCAAAGAACCAAACTATTCACGTTTTAGGTATCTGTTATGATTCAACAGGATTGAAGCATTGAATATGATGGAAGGGGACTTTTTCCCTATTTAGAATATTGAAAATATTTTGACTATCTGCCATTTGTTAATTCTACTAATGTTCCATAGTGTGAAAAATAGTCACCAAATTGAGAAAATTTGATATTTTCTGGTTAAAAGGAATTATTGTACCTCTAAAATACCTCTCAAAATAAAAAACACATTGAGAAAGTAAAATTTGTTAGTACATTACTACGGAGAATTTTAAATGTGTGCAACAAATGAACTCCATAATAAGTAGTACTTTCATGATTTTCATGTTCTGAATTTATATTTACCATTAAGAGAGGAAATGAAGATAATTTACCTGAAGGTCTCCTGTTGGTGTGTGTGTGTGTGTGTGTGTGTGTGTGTGTGTGTGTGTGTGTGTAGACAAAGACAGGGATGGAGGGGGTAGAGAGATGGGAGAAGTGAAAATTTAGAAGCTTAGATTTTATTATGATATATTTCCTCTATAGTTACTTGATAAAGTTTTTTTTTGAACATTATTCTACTGTACTGAGGTCTTGGAAAATTTCAGGAGTATGACATCCTGAACCATTTACTTTAGCAGAAAAATTAATTCCTTGATTTGACTTAAACATAGAAAGAGCTAGGAAAGGATAGCTCAAATTGATGTCATTTTTAAAATTAGTTACATGGATATTTTAAGAAGAAATGAAGTTTGGGGAAAAAGAAAAGAAAAAAGTGAGATTCCTTTCTATGAGAGAGGCCATCAAAAATACTATTTTGGTCTACTATTTGCCTCAGATATTTCTATAAAATTAACTTTCAAATTCTAGTTACTTTTATTAAAAAGTGAACTGGTAGTGGAAATGTAAATTGGTGCAGCCACTATGAAACAGAGTATGGAGTTTCCTCAAAAAAATGAAAATAAAAATACCATAAGATCCAACTATTCCACCTGTGGGTATTTACCTGAATGAAACAAAAGCACCAACTACAGAAGATATCTGCACCCCATAGTGCAGCATTATTTATGGTAGCCAAGATATGGAAACAGATGAAGTTTCCATCTATGGACGTGTGGATCAAGAAATCGTGGTGTATATTTACAAAGGAATATTATTCAGTCATAAAAGAGAATGAATTCTTGCCATTTGTGAAAATGTGGATGGACTTTGAGGGCATTGTGCTAAGTGAAACAAGTCAAACAAAGAAGGACAGATATCATATGATCTCTCTCTTATACATGGAATCTAAAAGACAAAAAAAAAGTTTATTGATACAGAGAACAGATGGATGGTTGACAGAGGCAGGGGTTGGGGGTGGGAGAAAAGGGCAAAGGGAGTCAAAGGGTTAAAAATAAAAGAAATAAAATAAAATAAATATGCCTTTCTGATTTAAAAAATTGACTAACAAAATATGTCATTATTTCCTCTACTCCTTTGAGTAATGTAACTTTTTAGCTAAATTTATATTTCATATGCTTCAAGATACAACAAGCAGAAGTTTTCAGTTAATGAAGAAACAAAATCCAAATGTATGTTTTATTTTATAAATCAGCTTCTGTCTTTTTATGCTTTGCCTGAAAGTCATGTAATGATGGCTGAGTAAGATTTTGCCAATTTTCCAGCATTTGTGTGGGATAGCCTGATTTAACATATAGTCAAAATGTTGTACATAATATTCCTCTGGGGCCTTTAGGAATACTTCACGAGGCAGGTTGTTACCCTTCAGGCTGACAGAAGTTGGAGTATTAATGAGAAGCCCTGGTAATGCTGACCAGGAGAAATTCCCTGTGACATCTGACATTGAGAAGAATGGTTTCTGACTGAACTCCAAAGACACAGTTGAAAAGGTAAAGAGCGAATTGCAAGCATTTCTTGGCTATGGGGATGCTTCTCTATTGAACAACGTTTCTCCATAAGAGGAAGCATCAGACCTTTATTTATTTATTGAAGGATGATAATTCTCAGAGTACTTTTAGATGGGCTGGGATGTATTTTGAATAGATGGAAGCATGTAGTTTAAGCGCAGTAACAGTATCTTGAAAAATCAGTTCATCATGAACATCCATTCTCGCAGTTCTAGGCTCCTACCCCAAGCAGTTTGGTTTGAATATCCAAAGGATTTTTGGAAGCTAAGCTTATTGATTTACAAGCAGGTTGCTGCCTCTGAATTTCTAATCGACATCTGAAATACCAGCACTTGCCACTACCACTCCCACAATATCACAATCCCTGCTGCTTTGGTCAATTAATCAAGTGGCTGCATTTATATTCACATTTATGATGAGATTTGTGTTAATGTGTTCAGAATTCTGGTTCCTAAAATATTATTGGTAGTGCTATTAAAGGACTAAGTGTGGAGAGAAAAAAATAGTTTTTCAAATGAATTGTTTACTTCCTCTTTGCAAATATATTCTTGACATATTTTTATTTAAATCTTTCTGTAACAAAACAAAAATGAAAGAGCATTTTAACTTTAAAACTATAAGTTCCCTATAATTTCCAAGGGCCACATTTTTAATAAATATTGTAAACTATTTCTATAAAATTAATGCTTTTTGTTCATCAATGGGTAAACATTTAAATAAAATATTGTAGGGAATCTCTATATTTAGTCTATCCAATATTAAAGGCAGTTTTATCATGGGAAATTAAAAGACTAAATCCTTTATTTTTATGTCAACATTTGGTGAATAAAACATTTTTCAAAAAATATAGTTATGGTTTATAGAAATTAAGTTTAAATATGCTATTGCAAATTTGAACATCTAATACATTCCACATAAATTTGAAAATAGCACATAAACAATACATGAAAATTTTAACAATGCCAGTTAATTTCTAGAAAGGATTATCTGTTTTCAGATATGTTTCTTGGTATTGGAAAACTTCCAACTCTTATAACAGGGAAGGAACTTTAGATATATTCAGTGTGACTTCATAGTATAGACATAGACCCAAATAATTAGGCAAGTTATGTACTAGAAATTTGTAATATACTTCAGTCATAATTATTACATGTCCACAAAGTTAAATGGATCATTTCTGTGCAAACCTTAAAAATAATTTATCTTGGATACAGATAATTTTCAAGCTTTTCTCAGAAAAATCCATCTCATTTCATATATTCTTTCACCAGGTAGAGATTGAAAACAAATGACTACTGAGGTCCTTTCAGATATCTAAGAAGTTCTGATTGTTTCTCCCCTCCCCATTCACACAAACATCCTATAAAAGTGCAATTTTTCTAGTGAAGCATTCTTTTGGATTTACACTGTGGACCTTCTCTATGTACCAAGAGAAATTTTTCTTGATATTGAGTCACAATATTCTCCATGTATATGGTCTAAAATAGTTCAGTTACATTCTATTGCTCAGCTTAAGATTTATTTGGCAGATTTTCTTAGGGTTTTCAGGACTCCATTCAAGTATGACCAGCTCTCTGCAAACTTTCCTGACACCCTTCCATTTCAAGCAAGTAGGATCAGCCTTTTTAAGGTTTGTATTCTCACTGCATCTTCAACAATTTTCTCTTTTCATCATAAATCACTCTATTGCCCATGATTCTTTATAAATCTTTTGTGCCTTGATAAACATAAGCTACCCAAGGACAAATTCTTATTGTCTTTTTTCCCCCAATGTCTAGCATAATATCTGGTACTTAATAGGCATCCAATAATTATTTTTAAAAATGACTAAATTAATGTATAAATAAGAAACTCACAGTTGGATCCTATAAGTTTCCTTTGTTTGCTAGATTCTATAAATTCTGTGAAATTAAAATTAGAAAACACATGTTGGTCCCTGTTTTCCTAAATATTGATCTCTACCATAAAATAACTTGATAGTATATCATTTGGACAGTGTAAAATTTGTATTAAATATCAACAGGAAACTTGTCTGTAACTAGGTTTTTAGATTATTTTATTCTGTCATTGAATATCAATCAACTATAAAAACTGTTATCTAGTAATTAAAAAAAATCCACATCATGTTTAAAATCAAAAACTAATGATTTAATGTATGGTGATTAACATAACATAATAAAATAAAAAAAATACATAGTAAAGGAAGAGCAAATGAAATCACCACTAGGAGTTAGAGGATAGTGATATTATCAGGAATGTGTGTTTGGTATCTGCTTCCATTTATTCTCATACTAAAAACATTTATTCTAACTTAAGAGTTCACTTATGAGTGCCTGGAAGTATTTTAGCCTGTTTCTTTAAAATTTGTTTTTGCAAAGTATATCATAACAAGGTATTCTTTAAATTCCAAAATGTAAAATATTTTGATGTCTACTATAATATAATAAGGAATACAAATCACATAAAACTCTACATGTGTTTGCAAGTTATTATATGTACCATTCATTGGATGTTTAAAAATCATTCTCCTCTTTCATTCATGATTTTGTTTATTTGGGACATTTCTCCTTTGTTTTTGATAAGTCTGGCCAGGGGTTTATCAATCTTGTTAATTCTTTCAAAGAACAAGCTCCTAGTTTCATTGATCTGTTCTACTGTTCTTTTGGTTTCTATTTCATTGATTTCTGCTCTATCTTTATTATTTCTCTTCTCCTGTTGGGTTTAGGCTTTATTTGCTGTTCTTTCTCCAGCGACCAGAAAGGAACACAGACAATATACAGTAACAGTCACCTTACAGGCAATACAGTGGCACAAAATTCATATCTTTCAATAGTTATTCTGAATGTAAATGGGCTAAATGCCCCAATCAAAAGACACAGGCTATCAGGTTGGATAAAAAAACAAGACCCATCGATATGCTGTGTGCAAGAGACTTATTTTAGACCCAAAGACACCCCCAGATTGAAGGTGAAGGGGTGGAAAACAATTTACCATGCTAATGGACACCAAAAGAAAGCTGGGGTGGCAATCCTTATTCAGTAAAGTGGCAGAACATAAAATCAATGCACAGAAATCAGTGGCATTCCTATACACAAAAACAAGACAGAAGAAAGAGAAATTAAGGAGTCGATCCCATTTACAATTTCACCTAAAACCATAAGATACCTAGGAATAAATCTAACCAAAGAGACAAAGAATCTACTCAGAAAACTATAAAATACTCATGAAAGAAATTGAGGAAGACACAAAGAAATGGAAAAACGTTCCATGCTCATCGATTGGGAGAACCAACATTGTGAAGATGTCCATGCTACCTAGAGCAATCTACATATTCAATGCAATCCCCATCAAAATACCATCCACTTTTTTCAGAGAAATGGAACAAATAATCTTAAAATTTGTATGGCACCAGAAAAGACCCCGAATAGCCAGAGGAATGTTGAAAAAGAAAATCAAAGTTGGTACATCACAATTCCGGACTTCAAGCTCTATTACAAAGCTGTCATCATCAAGACAGTATGGTACTGGTACAAAAACAGACACATAGACCAATGGAACAGAATAGAGAGCCGAGAAATGGACCCTCAACTCTATAGGCAACTCATCTTCAACAAAGCAGGAAAGAAGGTCCAAGGGAAAAGAGACAGTCTCTTCAACAAATGGTATTGGGAAAATTGGACAGCCACATGCAGAAGAATGAAACTGGACCATTTCCTTACACCACACAAAAAATAGACTCAAAATGGTTGAAAGACCTGAATGTGAGACAGGAGTCCATCAAAATCCTAAAGGAGAACACAGGCAGCAACCTCTTTGACCTCAGCTGCAGGAACTTCTTCCTAGAAATATCGCCAAAGGCAAGGGAAGCAAGGGTAAAAATGAACTACTGGGACCTCATTAAGATAAAAAGCTTTTGCACAGCAAAAGAAACAGTCAACAACTCTAAACACAGAATGGGAGAAGATATTTGCAGATGACATATCAGATAAAGGGCTAGTATCCAAAATGTATAAAGAACTCCTTAAACTCAACACACAAAGAACAAATAATCCAATCAAGAAATGGGCAGAAGACATGAACAGACATTTTTCCAAAGACATCCAAATGGCCAACAGAAACATGAAAAAGTGCTCAACATTGCTGGCATCAGGGAAATCCAAATCAAAACCTCAATGAGATATCACCTCATACCAGTCAGAATGGCTAAAATTAACAAGTCAGGAAACGACAGATGTTGGCGGGGATGCGGAGAAAGGGGAACCCTCCTACACTGTTGGTGGGAGTGCAGGCTGGTGCAACCACTCTGGAAAACAGTATGGAGGTTCTTCAAAAAGTTGAAAATAGAGCTACCATAGGACACAGCAATTGCACTACTGGGTATTTACCCCAAAGATACAAATGTAGGGATCTGAAGGGGTATGTGCACCCCGATGTTTATAACAGCAATGTCCACAATAGCCAAACTGTGGAAAGAGCCAAGATGTCCATCAACAGATGAATGGATAAAGAAGATATGGTGTATATATACACAATGGAATATTATGCAGCCATCAAAAGGAATGAAATCTTGCCATTTGCAACAATGTGGATAGAACTGGAGGGTGTTATGCTGAGTGAAATAAGTCAATCAGAGAAAGACATGTATCCTATGACCTCACTGATATGAGGAATTCTTAATCTCAGGAAACAACCTGAGGGTTGCTGGAGTGGTGGGGGGTGGGAGGGATGGGGTGGCTGGGTGATAGACATTGGGGAGGGTATGTGCTATGATGAGCGCTGTGAATTGTGCAAGACTTTTGAATCACAGATCTGTACCTCTGAAACAAATAATACATTATATGTTAAAAATAAAAGTAGAAGAAGAAGAAGATAGCAGGATGGGAAGAATGAAGGGGGGGGAATCAGACGGGGAGATGATCCATGAGAGATGATGGACTCTGAAAAACAAACTGAGGGTTCTAGAGGGGAGGGGGGTGGGAGGATGTGTTAGCCTGGTGATGAGTTTTAAAGAGGGCATGGAACAGTGGGTGTTATTCGCAAATAATGAATCATAGAACACTACATCAAAAACTAATGATGTAATGTATGGTGACTATCATAACATAATAATAAGATAAATAAATAAATAAAAACGGTCACACTTTTTTTCTGTGTATGGGACCCCTCTATTACATCTGATTATAGTCTATCAAATTTAATTCAACCTTACGGTTACTTGGACAAACAGATTCCCAGTATTTTCTTATTACACTTTTAGATTTCCTTGCAGTCAATTCTTAGCCTGCAAAACACGAATGAATAGAAATACCCTCCTACTGATCAATCTAGAATTTTCATTTTCCAGCTGGCCTTCTATTCCTCCTTCAATTCTAGATGCCATTTCCTTTGTGCTGGAACCAGAAAGACTTATGTTACACTGCTGCCTCTGGTGTGCACACAGGCAAGTCCTGTTCACACGTATGTATGTATGTACGTATGTATTTTTGTTTTTTAAACCTGCTTGCTTTCTTTTTTTCCCCTTTATTTGTATAACACCCAGTGTTCATCACAACAATTGCCCTCCCTAATACTCATCACCCATTTAACCCATCCCCCCCCATCTCCCTTCCATAATCCTATTTGTTCTCTATGGGTAAGAGTCTGTTTTATGTTTACCTGCCTCTTATTTTCCCCTATGTTCATCTGTTTTGTTTCCTAAAGTCCATATGTGAGTGAAATCATATGGTATTTTCTTTCTCTGACTGACTTATTTCACTTAGCATAATATACTACCTCAATCCACATCATTGCAAATGACAAGATTTCATTCTTTTTGATGGCTGAGTAATATTCCACTGTATGTATACACTACATTTTCTTTATCCATTCATCAGTTGGTGAACACTTGGGCTATTTCCATAATTTGGCTATTTTAGATAATGCTACTATAAACATCAGGGTGCATGTATTCCTTTGAATTAATATTTTTGTATGCTTTGGGTAAATGCCTAGTAGATTGCTAGATCATGGGATAGTTCTATTTTTAACTTTTTGAGGAACCTCCATAAGTTTTCCAATGTGGCTGCACCAGTTTGCATTCCCACCAATAGTGTAAGAAGGTTCTCCTTTTTCTGAATCCTTGCCTATTTGCTTTAGATCCTAACAATTCTTCAGAGAGAAGCTTCTAAAGAACAAACAGATCATCCAACATGCTCCACTGGTGTGAAGAGAAAGCAGAGAAAGACTGTTGCAAGAGATTAAGATGCCTATCCTGGGGGCGCCTGGGTGGCTCAGTCATTAAGCGTCTGCCTTTGGCTCAGGTCATGATCTCAGGGTCCTTGGATCGAGCTCCGCATTGGGCTCCCTGCTCGGTGGGAAGCCTGCTTCTCCTTCTCCTACTCCCCCTGCTTGTGTTCCTTCTCTCACTTTGTCTCTCTCTGTCAAATAAATAAATAAAATCCTTTTTTTTTTAAAAAAAAGATGCCTCTCCTGTAACTTTTTTATGGGTTGTCTGCCCAATATAAAGATTTTTATTTTCTGAATGGCAAGGATGTCCTAGATTCAAATTGCATTCATCCCAACACCGAGCAAATGTTACATATTGAGTAAGTAATTAAATACACAGATGTAGTTATCAGAGTTTCTTTTTTAATTCAGCACAAAACATTATTTAAATGATCATGAGAAAAATTTTATCTTGCAATAATGATTTATAACTTGGTTGAAAAGAAGAAAACATCTTATAAATGAGAAAAACAATTACAAATACACAAACTAGATTTAAAAATAACTCACCATGGGTCTTAAGGATTTTGATGTGAATTTGTGTTCTCAAAAGTCTATGTGTAACTAGACTATTACTACTCAAATATTTATTTTTTTAAAGATTTTTTATTTATTTATTTGAGAGAGAGAGAATGAGAGACAGAGAGCACAAGAGGGAAGAGGGTCAGAGGGAGAAGCAGACTCCCCGCTGAACAAGGAGCCCGATATGGGACTCGATCTCAGGACTCCAGGATCATGACCTGAGCCAAAGGCAGTCGCTTAACCAACTGAGCCACCCAGGCACCCCTCAAATATTTTTTTAAAAGATTTTATGTCTTTATTTGACAGAGAAAGAGAGACAGTGAGAGAGGGAATACAAGCAGGGTGGTAGGAGAGGGAGAAGCAGGCTTCCCACTGAGCAGGGATCCCAATGCTGGGCTTGATCCCAGGACCCTGGGATCATGACCTGAGCCGAAGGCAGACGCTTAACCGACTGAGCCACCCAGGCGGCCCACTACTCAAATATTATTAAAGATCAGTGATTGCAAGAGAATTATCACAAATCATCTGATTAAATTAAAAACCCTTTCATGAGGTGGTTTCAATTTATCATTAAAGTTGTGTTAACATTGAAGGCAGAAGAAGTATTTTGTGCTTCTTTTTTATCCACTATGTCTTCTAATGGTATGTTTGATTATATCTAATAATCAAACTATATTTGTGGAATAAATGAAGAATACTTTCTGGTATTAAAAATCAAGCAATATGGAAACAATTAAAACACTCATTTCTATAAGAAGAAATCTAAACACAATAAAGGATAAGAACTTGTTAAGTGGCTTTTGTATTTTTCTAGAACCTGGTCTAGAAAGATTATTTAAAAATAGCAAATATTTCCAGTAACTTCCCACTTATTATTACATCTTGGAAAAAATTTAGTCTGTTTTTAATCTTGCACATAAAAGAGCATGAAATTTTCCTATACAATATCTATGAGGCATCATACATAGAAACACCTGAAAATCCTTAACACTTTGAATGACAAAAATTGTATGTTATTTTACCTTTCACTTTAATCAACTTTTCCCCATGTCTCTAACCATTTCTAAGCAATTTCAACTTTCTTGTCCTTGTCCTTCCATTTGATAAGCAGAACATAAAAATAGATGACACAAATATCTAACCAATTCAGAAAATCTGTCAGGGCTGAGAAGGCAGGAGGTGATGGCAGGTCAATAACTTGTATAAATGTGAACTGGAGTGAAAGGTGCAAAGCATTTGAATTCCAATTACTTCTACAATTTTGAGGTGTGTTTCTAGCAGGCAGAATGCAGGATGGATATACCTTTCATTCCCTTAAATTCTTCTTTTTCAGCCCCTCCCTAGGAGAATCCTTTAGCTGGAAAATTGTGTGCACAATCCTCAGTGGGCCATTTGATCTAAAATCTTCATTTTATTAAATTTTCGGGGAATCAAAAAACAATTAGTAAAAATATTGGCAAATAAAATATTTTGCTTCAAATATTTAACCTCAGCTTTAAAATGTAAAATGAAGGAGGCCAAAGAGTCTTCTGAAATCTTTTAGCTTGAAATTTTTCACATATTCTGAGAAAATTTATATTAGCTTTATGTATGTGGATGTGTCTTCTGATTACAAGAGTAATGTTTGTTTATTAATTTACTTAGTAATTTCTATAGCCAATGTGGGCTCGAACTCATGACCCCAAAATTTTCTCATGCTTTATTGACTGAGCCAGCCAAGCGCCCCAAAGTAATGTATATTTATAATGAAAATAAATGAAAGCACAAAGAAGAAAACTGTACACAAAGAATCTTAGCAATTCATTTACATCGGTTGACAAACACTTTGGCATATATTTTTGAAATATATATTTCACATGTTGTTCTGTGGCCTTGGATATTTTTTTCGAGTATTACTGTGATTTTTTGAAATATTTTCTCTTGTTCTCTTTTCTGTTTTAAATATATATTTAAGTTATACATTAAATGCATGCAAATCATTTATAACACGTGGAATTATAAAGAAAAAATAACATGAACTCCCATATGCCCAATACAATTTAAGAAAGTATTTTTGCTGTGGGACATTATAGATTAAGCGTCCCATAGGCATTTAAGAATGTAAATATAGTGCATCAGAAATTATGTACACTACCAGTTTATAGAGGTCATGAATAAAAACATAGAGTAAATATTAGATTACTGAGGAATACAAGAAGTGTGAAGAGAAATACCAATTAATTAAATTTATAAACTATCTGAAATTTAGTTTTAATCTTTTTCATGCCATATTTATAACAACTTGTCCCTAAATCACTTATATTTTAATAGTCTGTTCCCTTAGGTATGCCAGTTTAAAACATGATATGTTCCCATAAAATGTTTTGATGGCATTCAGGGCATTATACAAATCCATTGGTAAACTTGTTTATTAGTATCTAATAACACATTATAAAATATTTATGGAAATCTGGCATGGCAAATTACAACTTTTTTTTATTCTTTGTAAGATTTTTCATGCTTATTTCTTCAGCATTAGACTTCCATATGCACTTTAGAATCATTTTGCCAAGTCACCTCTAAATTGCTTTAAATCTGTAGGTTATTTGTGGAAGAATTCTGTGAAAATATCATCCTTCTCTTTGACCCAATATTTGTTTAGGTGATTATATTTAAGCTCGATCTCTCTAGCGTGTATTGCTTACGATTTTGCCATTAATTTGAGATTTTTTTGCATCCTAGTTCAAAAATGTGACTTTCACATTAGTATGTCCAAATTTCTCGATCTTTCATCACCAGTCTTTGAATATTTAGTATATGTTTTACTTTCTAAATAGCTCTGAAGTATCCATCTGTTTCTTTACCTTCATTACCACTACTCAATCCCTATTATCTTTTTTTTTAAAGATTTTATTTATTTATTTGAGAGAGAGAATGAGAGACAGAGAGCACGAGAGGGAAGAGGGTCAGAGGGAGAAGCAGACTCCCTGCTGAGCAGGGAGCCCGATGCGGGACTCGATCCCGGGACTCCAGGATCATGACCTGAGCCGAAGGCAGTCGCTTAACCAACTGAGCCACCCAGGCGCCCAATCCCTATTATCTTTTATCTGCACTACTGACGGAGCCTCTTCATTAGTGCCCTCATATCCCCTTCGATAAACTCCATTTCTTATTCTCACCTCAACTAAAGTGATCTAGAAGATCTTTATAAACTCTTAACCTCTTCAGATCTCTGTCAGTATGTACTTCATTGAGGAAGCCTTTCCTATTATTCGTGGGTTGTTTCAGTTTCCCTCTTTTGTTCTTTCATAAAATAATACAGCTATTCTTACTACCACTTGTATCACTTGTAATCATATGTTTATTATTTATTTATTTACTAGCATATATTTCCCTTTCCAAGACTATAGACCCCATATGTGCAGAAGCCTTATCAGTTTTGCCAGCCATATTGTTTCTTTTGGGTGGGGGAATTTGTAATTTTAATTTTAGTTTGAAGTTTTTATTTCAATCCAGTTGGTTAACATACAGTATAGTATTAGTTTTAGGAGTATAATTTAGTGATTTGTCACTTAAATAGAACACCCACTGCTTATCACAAGTGTCCTCCTTAATACCCAACACCCAGTTCTTCTACCTAATTAATTAACTATACAGAAAACTGTCTAAAATTGTTTGGTGAACAAATTGATATAATGTCTCTTGGAACAAATTCAGTTTTCACTATGGCCTAGTGTGTTGGATTTCCAGCTGTGATCCAGGAGCACAAAACTTCTACAGAAATGCCTGCCTTAGCCATGATCATAGTGGGCTCAGGTGCTGGGTATACAATTTCTGTTTTATCTACAGAAAATCTGCTAGCATCTATGGGATTGTTTCTATGTAACATAATATTAAACAATGACTTTGGTGCTAAAATAAAATGCTAAAAATTCCTGGGGAACAGTCATTTTTCAGTAAATGTCCAATAATTATTTTTTTAAAAAAACATAGTACTAGTTTATATGAACCAGAGTGAAATATGCACTTTTAAAAATATCTTGTGTTTTGTATTTTATCTCAGCAAAAGCAATTTAAATACCAAACTGACAGAGCCTCATGAAAATTTTAGTTTTGTTCTTTTTATATTTAGCACTTAATTTTATTATTTTATTTTTTATTATCCTGTTCAGTTAGCCTGCATATAGTATATCATTAGTTTTTGATGTAGTGTTCAACGTATATTTAGCACTTTAATCCCTTATATTCATTCTTGAATAAGGAAAGGTCTACCCATGTGTAATATTTGCCAATGTATAGGGAAAGTTCAATACACTATCTATTACTTCCCTTTATTTTCACTCTTCCTCAATAATTGTGGGTAGAAAACCTAGTCAAAAATTAATCTTAAGCACTACCTCCCACCTACTAGAATAGCTATTATATATAAAAAGAAAAAAAAAGAAAATAACGTGTTGGCTCGGATGTCAATAAACTGAAACCATTGCTCACTGTTGATGGAGACTTCAAATGCAGTGACTGCTATTGAAACCAGTATGGTTGTTTTTTAAAACAACCACAACAAAACATAGAATTATCATAAGATCTAGCAGTTCTACCTCTGGGTATATATGCAAAAGAATTGAAAACAAGGTTTCAAAAATATATTTGTACACTCATGTTTGTAGCAGCATTATTCACAGTAGTCAAAAGGTGGAAGCAACTCCAGTCCATTGATGGATGAATGGATAAACAAAAGGTGGTATATGCATACAATGGGGTATTATCTCACCTTAAAAGGGAGTAAATTCTAACACATACTACAGTGTAGATGAACCTTAAGGACATTATGCTTAGTGAAATAAGCCAAACACAAAAGGACAAATACTGTGTGATCTTATCTATATGGGGTAACTAGAACAGTTGAATTTATAGAGACAGAAAGTCGAGTGGTGGTTGCCAGGGTCTGGAAAGAAGGAGGAATGAAATTTAAAAGGTAGAGTTTCAGTTTTGCAAGATGAGAAGAGTTCTGGGATGGATGGTGGTAAAGGTTGCACAACAATATGAAGATATCTAATGCCAGGGAACTGTACATGTAAAAATGGTTATAATGGTAAATTTTATGTTATATGTATTATACTAATTTTTTTTTAAGATTTTATTTATTTATTTGAGAGAGAATGAGAGATAGAGAGCACGAGAGGGAAGAGGGTCAGAGGGAGAAGCAGACTCCCCGCTGAGCAGGGAGCCCAATGTGGGACTCGATCCCGGGACTCCAGGATCATGACCCGAGCTGAAGGCAGTCGCTTAACCAACTGAGCCACCCAGGCGCCCCTAAATTTTTTTAAAAATAAGAAATAATAGATCTGAAGCACCCAAAAATTGGAAACAACTTAAATGTCTAGCAGCTGATGAATAGATATGCAAAATGTGGTATATCCTGGCAATAAAGTACAATTCAGCACTGTAAAAGGAACAAACCACTGAACCATGCTGTGATATTAGAGATGAACCTCAAGAACATTATGCTAAGTGAAAGAAGCTAAGAACAAATGGCCTCAAACATATTGTGTGATTTTACTTATGTGAAATATCCAGAATCCATAGAGACAGAGGTAGATTAGTGGTTTACTTGAAGGAGGGTAAGGGAACAGAGATTAAATATTAATGGGAATGAGGAATCTTATAGGACAATGGAAACGTTTTAAAACTGATTGATGTTGATGATTGCACAATTTGGTAAATTTAGTATTTTGTACTAATTGTATACTGGAAATGGGCAAATTATGTGATATGGAAAATATGTCTTAATAAAGTTATATGGGCAAGAGATGTTTAGGATGGAAGGTCTACACACTTGGTTACTGATTAAATGTGAAGGCAAAAAGAGAAGGAAAACTAAAATAATCACTTTTTGTGAGACCAAATAGAGGGAGGTATCATTCTCTGAGTTAATACTACAGAAAGAATAGGTTCAGTAGATTGCTACTGATTTAAGTTTTGGTTATATTGTATCTGAATTTTGTATGGGGACATTCAGATGTAAGTATTCAATACCAATTGGGTATACAATTCTAGAACTCAATGTGTGTGGGGGGGTTATGGGGGTGCCGGTATTGGCATAAAAATTTGATTTATCAACACATGGTTGATTTTTGAGGGCATAAATGTTGATAAGACCCTCAGTACATCATAAAAATAATGTGGCATCCCTCTGATGCCTTGGTATTGCTGTGTAATTCACCCAAGATGGCTTTTCTACCTTTTATATGTCAGGGCAATACCTTTGACTCTTCTGAATATTGGGGACCATTTTTTTGTACCTACATATTCCTTACTTTTTTAGCTTTATTATCCTTCATATTATCTATCTGGCCAGGGATTGTCTTCTCACAGATTTGTTCTTTATGTGCCATGTTTTCCAATATAATCATATAAATTAAGAATTTTTTTAAAAAGATAATATTAAAGAGTAGTGTACCAGCACTTACATAAGGCTCTTCATAGCATGGTCCCAATGGAAAACTATGTCAGAATTTCAAACATTCTTGTCTTTCCTAAAAGCCCGAAAGAAATCAACCTCTAAAGTAACTATATAAATGCTTAATTTACACATCACTTTAAAATAGATAAAGATAAAAATAAAACTTGAATGAATTTAGACTGTGTTTTCAGAAAACATAGTTTATTTATTCTTATAGTTTCTTTCTTAAAACACATGCTAATAATTATTTAACTGAACACACCTTGGCCAAATGGAACATTTTAGGATTGAAAATTATTATAGCAATATGCCACATTTATACCAATAGGGCACTGAACAAACAGTTTGGCACTGTTTTATTTACAGAAAATCAATGATCTGATTTTTTTGTTGTTGTTATCCTCAAATGGATTAATTATTTCTTTGAATCATCCAAATAGAATCCATAAAAATGCTTTACTTTTAAGCAGTTTGGTTTTTCTTTTTAGGTGAAACTTTAGTTCTTCTAGTATATTAACTTTCTTTGAAAAGGCGCATCTGCTTTTTTTAAATCAATGTATTTCTTCTACACAGTTTGATTGATATAACTCTGAAACGTAGTGTGGAAGGAAAGCACAGACTTAAATGTAAAAATACAAGCTGTGAGATGTGTACCATCAATACACTTGTTCTCAATCTACTTCTAAGGAGAAGGATCACTGATATCAAAGTCAGAATTGTTGGAGAAAACATAAATGTAAAACCTTATAATAAAGGGCTTTGTTCTCCAATAAGGTGTCTATAGGTGCTTATTTCTTCCTTATGACTAGCTATGGCTTGAGTCCAGGCAACTTCTTTGAGAAGTTCTTGCAGATACGGTGGGCTCCAAAGTCAGTGAAAATGATTGGAGAAGACACTACCTGTATTCCAGCATTCAGATCTTTATTTAGTTTACCTTCGCATTGTTTGCACTCAGCTTCAGAGTATGAAGACTGAGAAGAACAAAATCAAATTATGAGTCTAAAGTACTTGGAACATGGAGACCACATCACTTCTTAAATCTCACATTGGATCTATCCAATTCTCTCTGATTAAAAAAAAATACATCATGGTTCTGAAGCCCAAGTAATGTAATATAATGTAATATAAAATTGAAATGCCCTTACTTCTTTATCCTAGTTGATTTTACTTGAGACAAGCTCAGTCTAAGCATGTGGAGGCACAGGATTCAAACAATACACCTATTCTTTCCATTCTATCACAGGCAATAGAAGTTTCATAAGAAACAAGATATTTACATGGGAAAGGAAGATAAAGTATGATTCTAAGGTAAGATCATATCTTCTATATGAATTAGAATATCACAAAACAGTTTTTATTATAAGAAAATGCTCTTAAAATTCTATAACTTTTCCATATGAGACTACAGTGAATACAAATTTTAGCTAGAATATATGAGTTATTAAAAACTTAATATTTGACTGTATGTCTTTGATGCTTCAAGAGAGTATGGTTAAGTAAGAATGTGGGAATGATAATGGGAAATGTCCTGTAGAGATGTAGTTTGACATTGAGGACCCACAAAGTACAGATTTTAGAGAAATTATGTGAACAACCAATGTTATTATATACAAACTAGTTCCTAGTTTTAGAATTTGCTGGATGTGACAGGAAAAAGGAGGCAGAGAAATCAGCGAGCTGAAGATTCAAACACAGAAAGATTGTGACCTACAGGGGTGATTTACCTTATCTTCATCAATTCCTCAAACCTATTATAGACACAGCTTAAGATAAAGAAAATTAAAAAACAGATTTCATTAGAGGTTGCTCAGAACAATGACACTAAATTGACACTATTGCCTTCCCCAATTCCTAATCCATCCACTACTGTTCTTCAGACACTCTTGGGTCTAACTCAAAGATAAGAATCAGAATGAAACATGAGTCATAGGATTTTTGTTTTTTAAAGAGAGAAATGTAAACACACTGCTATGAAATACCATGCACCGTAAGAGGCATTACTCATGGAAACACAAAATGATAGTAGATAGGACATCCACTACTGTTAAAATAGAATTACAGACGAGATTACTTTTATTTATTTATTTTTATTTTTTTAAAGATTTTATTTATTTATTTGAGAGAGAGAATGAGATAGAGAGAGCATGAGAGGGGGGAGGGTCCGAGGGAGAAGCAGACTCACTGCTGAGCAGGGAGCCCGATGCGGGACTCGATCCTGGAACTCCAGGATCATGACCTGAGCCAAAGGCAGTCGCTTAACCAACTGAGCCACCCAGGCGCCCTTAAGATTACTTTTAAAAGAAAGGAAGGAAAAAAAAGTGAAGAAAACTCAACAGAAAAAAATATATATAACAGAACAATGAAAAGAGCAGGTAGTTTCCAGAAATAAGAAGCAAAAATAGAAACTAAAAGAAATAAAAGCTAAATGAAAAATAGACAAAACAATAAGAATAATTATAAAAATGCTAATATAATGGATAAATCTGAGTGAATCATAATGAATAAAATTAAAAAATAGATGACATAGAATTGAGAGTGTTATATAATATAGACAAAAGAAATTCCCCTAAAAAATATGAAATTCCAAAATAAGAATACAGTTCAAATGGAAAAGAAAGCATGTTGAAGGATAAAATAAGATAAAAAATAAAAGATAAGTTCCTTGAAAAAGAAACTTGACCCCGAAAATTCAAAGGGCATGTCTTATTTAAGAGGAAAAAAAATATATATATATATACATATACATGGAGGGTGAGAGAGAACAAGCAAGTAAGAACATGCAGGATTTGCACAAGTGGATAACTGTGATAAAAATTAACCCCAAATTTTAATGCCACAATCTAACAAAGTTTTGTTTGTAATTTATGTTATATGTTCATTGAAATATATGAAACTGATTGCCATTTTCTGGATCAAAATGCTCAAGTATAAACAGTTTCTTGTAGTTAAAACTATAGATTGACAGTGGGCTCTGAGTCATAATCCATTAGCTTCACCGGTTAGAACATGGTGGCTCCTTGTCATAGTAGCATATGAAAATCTACTCTTTTTATAATTTCTCAAAGCAATTTTGTTTACCACCTCCTCTCATATCCCATTGCCTAGAACTACTCATATGGTCTTCCTTTTCAGTAATTAAGTTGGTAAATACAGTCATCTGTGCTCCCAGAAGATAAGGAGAACCAAATATTTGCAAGTATATGTAATGTCAATATAGAGATGATCAAGTATAATAAAAGGGGAAAAATTAGTCTTCATAGTTCTACATAGCAACACAAGCCAGAAGATGGTTGAGTGATGACAGAAAGTTCTGACAGAACTAAAATAAAATCGAATATTTTTTCTACACAGTTCACTTGATGTTCAAGTATACAAATATGTTTAAGTAGAACATAACTGAGGGGACATAGAACATAATTATGACATTCATAAAAAAATGCTGCAAAAAGGTAGACAAACAGAACCCATCAATCTAATAAAAATGAGAATAAACAATTTAAAAAGAGACAAACCATGATGTTAAAAGATAAATCTCTTCATATATAAACAAAGCCTAGACATCTGTAACCATTATGCACATGGAGGAAAATGTAATTTTTTAAAGAAATTAATTTTGTAAAAGTAATATAACCCAAATAAGTCATTGATAGGAAGAAGGAGAATTGGAAATAAGGATGTTAGTGATTTCATCATATTTTATTTTGAAATCAGTAGATACTGCTTGATAGAATAATAGAGATTAAAAATAAAAAGACTAGGGTGGAGCAAGATGACGGAGGAGTAGGAGACCTGGATTTCGTCTGGTCTCAGGAATTCAGCTGAATAGGGATCAAACCATTCTGAACACCTACGAACTGAACAGGAGATCAAAGAGGAGAGTAGCAACAATTCTCTGAACAGAAAAGCGACCACTTACTGGAAGGTAGGACGTGCGGAGAAGTGAATCTGAAGTGATATTCAGGAGGATAGACGGTGGGGGAGGGGGCCTCTGTCAGCTGCTTCTGGCAAGTGATAGAGCAGCAGAGCACAAAATTGGAACTTTTAGAAGTCGGTTCCGCTGAGGGACGTCACTCCAGTGGCTAAGCGGGGGGTGGAACCCTCATGGGACAATGTGGTCTCAGGACCCTCAGGGTCACAGAAAGACCGGGGGTGCCTGAGTGCGGCAGAGCTCCCAGGTATCAGAGCAGGGAACCTGGCTGCATAGACAGAGCCAAGGTGTGGGCTCTCAGCTCGGGGTGGCCATAAACTGTGATCAGTGACGCAGTCAGGCCACTGCTCCTCCAGCAGGGACCCAAAAAGTGGCATATCTGGGGAGACTCCCCTTCCTCCTCCGGGAGGAACGGTGCAGGAGTGCACCGCAGGGATCTGCTGGGTTTGGAGACTGCACACCGAGTTGGGTGCCAGAGATAGAAACGCTCGGTCACACGCCGGGTGAGCACGGAGTGTGGCAGGAGAACGGGGACATGGGAGTGACTGACTGCTTTCCTCTTGGGGACGCACTGAGGAATGGGGCCCCAAGTTCACAGCTACTCTAGGCAGAGATTGAGAGGCCACCATTTTCAATCTCATCCTCCAAAGCTGTATGGAAAGCTTGCAGGGAACAAAAAATCCCTAGAGCGAACCCGAGCAGATTGCTTAGTCCAGACCGAACAGGGCGGGGCAATTCCGCCTCCGGCAAAGACATTTAAGAACCACAGCAACAGGCCCCTCACCCAGAAGATCAGCAGGAACAGCCAGCAAGCCAAGACCAAGTCTACCGATCAAGGAGAATGGGAGAACTCCAGCGCTAGGGGAATACTGCACATAGAATTCATGGCTTTTTTACCATGATTCATTTGTTTTTCAAAGTTAATTTTTTTAACTTTTTTTTTTTAATTTTTCTTTTTCCCTTTTTCAACCAACATCTTATCAATCCCTTTTTGAAAAAAAAATTTTTATTTTTCATTTTTAGAGTCATAGTCTATCCCTTCATAGTAGATACCTTTCTTTGGCATATATATATATATAAGTTGTTCTTTCTTTAAAATTTTGAAATGCAGTTTCTTCTAATAGATCAAAATATACCCTAAATCACTAGTGTATGGCTTTGTTCTAGTCTCCTGCCTGATCACATTCTCTCCCTTTTTTTTCATTTTTTTAATCTTCTTCTTTCTTTTTTCAAACAACTTATCTTATCAATTCCTTTTATAAAATCTTTTATAATTTTTATCTTTACAGTCATCTTCCATCCATTCATTGTATCAACCCTTATTTTGTACATATATAAGTCTTTCTTCCTTTAAAATTTTAGGAGGCACTTTCTTCTAACAGACCAAAATACACCCAAAATCTAGTGTATGGCACTGATCTATGCACTAGCCTGATCATATTTGATCATATTCTGTTTTTTATTGTTTTGTTCTGTTTTTGTTTGTATTTATCTTTTTTTTTTCGCTCTTTCTTTTTTCTTTCTTTCCCTTTCCTTTCTCCTGGTTTCAGGTCTTTTCTGATTTGTTCAGAGTATATTTGCTGGGGACATTGTTAACCTGTTAGCATTTTGTTCTCTCATTCATCTATTCTCCTCTGGACAAAATGACAAGACGAAAAAAATTACCTCAGCAAAAACAACAAGAGGTAGTACCGTCTGCCAGGGACCTACTCAATAAGGACATTAGTATGATGTCGGACCTAGAATTCAGAATCATGATTTTAAAGATACTAGCTGGGCTTGAAGAAAGCGTGGAAGTTATTAGAGAAACAATTCCTGGAGAAATAAAAGAATTAAAATCAAACCAAATTCAAATCAAAAAGGCTATTAATGAAGTGCAATAAAAAATGGGGGCACTAACTGCTAGGATAAATGAGGCAGAAGAAAGAATCAGTGATATAGAAGACCAAATGATGGAAAATAAAGAAGCTGAGAAAAAGAGAGATAAACAACTACTGGATCACGAGGGCAGAATTCAAGAGATAAGTGATACGATAAGATGAAACAACATTAGAATAATTGAGATCCCAGAGGAAGAAGAAAGAGAGAGAGGGGCAGAAGGTATATTGGAGGAAATGATAGGGAGAACATCCTAAATATGGGGAAGGAAATAGGCATCAAAATCCAAGAGGCACAGAGAACCCTTCTCAAAATCAATAAAAATAGGTCAACACCGTGACATCTAATAGTAAAACTTATGAGTCTCAGAGACAAAGAGAAAATCTTGAAAGCAGCAAGGGAGAAATGTTACGTAACCCATAATGGTAGAAATATTAGATGGGCAACAGACCTATCCACAAAGACCTGGCAGGCCAGAAAGGACTGGCATGATATCTTCAGAGCACTAAATGAGAAAAATATGCAACCAAGAATACTATATCCAGCTAGGCTGTCATTGAAAACTGAAGGAGAGATAAAAAGCTTCCAGGACAAACATACTCTAAAGGAATTTACATACACAAAACCAGCCCTCCAAGAAACATTGAAAGGGGTCCTCTAAGCAAAGAGAAAGCCTAAAAGCAGCATAGGCCAGAAAGGATACAGACAATATACAGTAACAGTCACTTTACAGGCAATAAAATGGCACTAAATTCATATCTTTCAATAGATACCCTGAATGTAAATGGGCTAAATGCCCCAATCAAAAGACACAGGATATCAGATTGGATTAAAAAACAAGACTCAGCAATATGCTGTCGGCAAGAGACTCACTTTAGACCCAAAGACACCCCCACATTGAAAGTGAGGGGGTGAAAAACCATTTACCATGCTAATGGACACCAAAAGAAAGCTGGGATGGCAATCCTTATATCAGACAAATTAGATTTTAAAACAAAGACTGTAATAAGAGATGAGGAAGGACACTATATCCTACTTAAAGGGTCTATCCAACAAGAAGATCTAACAATTTTAAATATCTATGCCCCTAATATAGGAGCAGCCAATTATATAAGGCAATTAATAAAAAAAGCGAAGAAACACATAGACAACAATACAATAATAGTGGGGGACTTTAACACCCCCCCTCACTGAAATGGACAGATCATCTAAGCAAAAGATCAACAAGGAAATAAAGACTTTAAATGACACACTGGACCAAATGGACTTCACAGACATATTCAGAACATTCCATGCAAAAGCAAAGGAATACACATTCTTCTCTAGTACCCATGGAACATTCTCCAGAATAGATCACATCCTAGGTCACAAATCAGGTCTCAACTGGTACCAAAAGATTGGGATCATTCCCTGCATAATTTCAGATCACAGTGCTTTGAAACTAGAACTCAATCACAAGAGGAAAGTCGGAAAGAACTCAAATACATGGAGGCTAAAGAGCATTCTACTAAGGAATGAATGGGTCAACCAGGAAATTAAAGAAGAATTTAAAAAATTCATGGAAACCAATGAAAATGAAAACACAACTCTTCAAAATCTTTGGGATACAGCAAAGGCAGTCCTGAGAGGAAAGTATATGCAATACAAGCCTTTCTCAAGAAACAAGAAATGTCTCAAATACACAACCTAACCCTACACCTAAAGGAGCTGGAGAAAGAACAGCAAATAAAGCCTAAACCCAGCAGGAGAAGAGAAATAATAAAGATCAGAGCAGAAATCAGTGAAATAGAAACCAAAAGAACAGTAGAACAGATCCATGAAACTAGGAGCTGGTTCTTTGAAAGAATTAACAAAATGGATAAACCCCTTGCCAGACTTAAAAAATGAAAAGAGAGATGACCCAAATCAACAAAATCATGAATGAAAGAGAAGAGATCACAACCAACACCAAAGACATACAATTATAAGAACATATTATGAGCAACTCTATGCCAGCAAATTAGATAACCTGGAAGAAATGGATGCATTCCTAAAGATTTATCAACTACCAAAACGGATCCAAGAAGACACAGAAAAACTGATAGACCTATAACCACTAAGGAAATTGAAGCAGTCATCAAAAATCTCCCAATAAACAAAGGCCCAGGGCCAGATGGCTTCCCAGGGAAATTCTACCAAATATTTAAGAAGAATTAATACCTATTCTCCTGAAACTGTTCCAAAAAATAGAAATGGAAGGAAAACTTCCAAACTCGTTTTATGAGGCCACCATTACCTTGATCCCAAAACCAGACAAAGACCCATCAAAAGAATTACAGACCAATATCCTTGATGAACATGGATGAAAAAATTCTCACCAAAATACTAGCCAATAGGATCCAACAGTACATTAAAAGTATTATTCACTATGACCATGTGGGATTTATCCCTGGGCTGCAAGGTTGGTTCAACATCCGCAAATCAATCAACATGATACAATACATTAACAAAAGAAAGAACAAGAATCATAGGATCCTCTCAACAGATGCAGAAAAAGCATTTGACAAAGTACAGCATCCTTTCTTGATCAAAACTCTTCAGAGTATAGGGATAGAGGGTACATACCTCAAGATCATAAAAGCCATCTATGAAAAACCTACAGCAAATATCATTCTCAATGGGGAAAAGCTGAGCTTTCCCCCTAAGGTCAGGAATGCAGCAGGGATGTCCACTCTCAACACTGCTATTCAATATAGTATTAGAAGTCCTAGCCACAGGAATCAGACAACAATAAGAAATCAAAGGCATTCAAACTGGCAAAGAGGAAGTCAAACTCACTCTTTGTAGATGATATGATACTTTATATGGAAAACCCAAAAAACTCCACCCCCAAACTGCTAGAACTCATACAGGAATTCTGTCAAGTGGCAGGATATAAATCAATGCACAGAAATCAGTGGCATTCCTATACACCAACAACAAGACAGAAGAGAGACAAATCAAGGAGTCGATCCCATTTACAATTGCACCCAAAACCATAAGCTACCTAGGAATAAATCTAACCAAAGAGGCAAAGGATCTGTATTCAGAAAACTATAAAATACTCATGAAAGAAATTGAGGAAGATGCAAAGTAATGGAAAAACGTTCCATGCTAATGGATTGGAAGAAAAAACATTGTGAAGATGTCAATACTACCTAGAGCAATCTACACATTCAATGCAATCCCCATCAAAATACCACCCACTCTTTTCAAAGAAATGGAGCAAATAATCCTAAAATTTGTATGGAACCAGAAGAGACCCCGAATAGCCAGAGGAATGTTGAAAAAGAAAAGCAAAGCTGGCGGCATCACAATTCCGGACTTCCAGCTTTATTACAAAGCTGTCATCATCAAGACAGTATGGTACTGGCACAAAAATAGACACATAGATCAACGGAACAGAATAGAGAGCCCAGAAATAGACCCTCAACTCTATGGTCAACTAATCTTTGACAAAGCAGGAAGGAATGTCCAATGGAAAAAAGACGGTCTCTTCAACAAAAGGTGTTGGGAAAATTGGACAGCCACATGCAGAAGAATGAAACTGGACCATTTCCTTACACCACACACAAAAATAGACTCCAAATTGTTGAAAGACCTAAATGTGAGACAGGAGTCCATCAAAATCCTACAGGAGAACACAGGCAGTAACCTCTTCGACCTCAGCTGCAGCAACTTCTTCTTAGAAACATCGCCAAAGGCAAGGGAAGCAAGGGAAAAATGAACTATTGGGATTTCATCAAGATAAAAAGCTTTTGCACAGCAAAAGAAACAGTCCACAAAACGAAAAGTCAACTGACAGATTGGGAGAAAATATTTGCAAATGACCTATCAGATAAAGGGCTAGTATCCAAAATCTATAAAGAACTTATCAAACTCAACACCCAAAGAACAAATAATCCAATCAAGAAATGGGCAGAAGACATGAACAGACATTTTTCCAAAGAAGGCATCCAAATGGCCAACAGGCACATGAAAAATTGCTCAACATCGCTCGGCTTCAGGGAAATCCAAATCAAAACCTCAATGAGATACCACTTCACACCAGTCAGAGTGGCTAAAATTAACAAGTCAGGAAACAACAGATTTTGGCGGGGATGCAGAGAACAGGGACCCTCCTACACTGCTGGTCGTAATGCAAGTTGGTGCAACCACTCTGGAAAACAGTATGGAGGTTCCTCATACAGTTGACTATAGAGCTACCATGTGATCCAGCAATTGCACTACTGGGTATTTACCCCAAAGATACAAATGTAGGAATCCGAAGGGGTACGTGCACCCCAATGTTTATAGCAGCAATGTCCACAATAGCCAAGGTGTGGAAAGAGCCAAGATGTCCATCAACAGATGAATGGATAAAAAAGATGGGGTATATATAAACAATGGAATATTATGCAGCCATCAAAAGGAATGAGATCTTGCCATTTGCAACGACGTGGATGGAACTGGAGGGTGTAATGCTGAGTGAAATAAGTCAATCAGAGAAAGACATGTATCCTATGACCTCACTGATATGAGGAATTCTTAATCTCAGGAAACAAACTGACGGTTGCCCGAGTGGTGCGGGGGTGGAAGGGATGGGGTGGCTGGGTGATAGGCATTGGGGAGGGTATGTGCTATGGCAAATGCTGTGAATTGTGCAAGACTGTGGAATCACAGATCTGTACCTCTGAAACAAATAATGCAATATATGTTAAGAAAAAAAAAAGAAGAAGAAGATAGCAGGAAGGGAAGAATGAAGGGGGGGAAATCAAATGGGGAGACGAACCATGAGAGAGGATGGACTCTGAAAAACAAACTGAGGATTCTAGAGGGGAGAGGGGTGGGGGGGATGGGTTAGCCTGGTGCTGGGTATTAAAGAGGGCACATTATGTGTGGAGCACTGGCTGTTATGCACAAACAGTGAATCATGGAACACAACATCGAAAACTAATGATGTAATGTATGGTGATTAACATAACAATAAAAATTTAAAAAAAGAGTAAAACCTTTACATTTTTAAAGTGCGAGGAATCTCAAAATTAGCATTTCTTTGACAAAGAATTATAGCTTTATTTAGCTACTCTTTCAATATTAATTAACTTACATTTTAGTTAAATTACAATGCAATTAAAATATTTTTATTTAAAAATAACATGACAGGCGCCTGGGTGGCTCAGTCGTTGAGCGTCTGCCTTCGGCTCAGGTCATGATCCCAGGGTCCTGGGATCGAGTCCCACATCGGGCTCCCTGCTCCGCGGGAAGCCTGCTTCTCCCTCTCCCACTCCCCTGCTTGTGTTCCTGCTCTTGCTGTCTCTCTCTGTCAAATAAATAAATAAAATCTTTAAAAAAAAAAAATAAATAATAATAATAATAAAAATAACATGACATATAGCTGGTTCTGATTCAATCAGTCCTCAAATTCATAACATTTGATAAATATTTATTTTATGCTCACTAGGTACCACTCTTTTGTTGTAGATAAAAGTGCAAATAAGTGGAGGGAATAACCCTGACCCTATAGAGTTTGCATTCTACAGGGAACACATTCAATGAAGTTATCCAAATAATCATACAATATAATTTTCAGTAAATATAAGTGTTATGAAGATAAATATAGTGAGGTAAGAGATAGGACATGGAGCTGGTTATTTTAGGATGGTCAGGTAATTCCCCTCTGTAGTCATATTTTAGTAGAGATCAAATAAAATACAGGAACAATACATGCAAAAACCTTAGGGAAGAATAATTTTGGTGGAGGTGAGAGCAACTGCCAAGGTCCTGAGGAGAAATGACCTAAGATCCTTCTAGGAAGTTCAGTATGACTGGTTCTGATTGGGGCAAAGAGGGATTGCTTGAACATGCTCTCAGAAAGACAGCTCAGAGACAGGGAGGACAACATAGGCCACACTAAGGAGTTGCATTTTATCGTAAATGTGACAGGCAGCCCTTTTATGGTTTTGAGTGAGGGGATAAAAGGGTCTGATTTTTATGTTTCATGGGTAATTCTCACTACTGTGGTGAAATCCCATGAAAGAAAGAGGTGAAGCAGGGAGACTGGAAGCCTATTGAAATGGTCAAGGAGAAACACTAGTAGGAACTTAGCATTATTGGTTGCACTGATGGTAAAGTTGTCAAAATCAGGAAAAATATGGTTTCTTTTACTGAACTATATACATTTTGGAGTTGGTAGAAAATGAATGCTATTTAAAGTCACAGGACTACATGAGATCTTCTGGGAGCAAAAATGGGGGGGGGGGACTCTTAATTTCACCCATCCATTCATTCATCCACCCATCCATCCATCCCTCTATTATTGATCTGTTTATATACTCACAGTTATATCTCAAAAAATATTCTGGGATGTTACTAGAATTTAGTAACATTTTTCTTTTGATTTTTACTCTTTTTGGTCTTACTTGATGACAAAGATATGCATGTGGCATTTTTATAAAAACAGTAACTTCAGTTATTGATGAAAAGAGTGTGAGAGAGAAGTGTAATGGTCATTAAAAAAACTGACCAATTAGTGTCTCCTGGAATAATGAGGTTATTTCATCTGAACACTTTCAGTAACAAAAACCAAAACTTAAGTATCATCTCCTAAAATGAGAATGCTGAATGCCCACACAGTCACTTTCTGGATATCTGTGTTTATAGAGTTTGCCATTCAGCTTCTATAGAAAGAACTAGAAGAAATAGGCAATAACAATAAACAACATATGGTGAGAATTAAAGGGAATAAATAACCCAGAGAAAATGTGATTGCTAACAGTTAAATTTTAATCTTTTAGGAGTAATGCCAAATAGTAGAGTGAGTAAGAGATTTTTCAAAATTTCTTGGATAAACTTTTGTTTGTTTTTCAAGCAACACATTGCTAATTAAAAATCCAAATACACTATGCTGCATTTTTAAAAGGCAAATGTTGACATGTAACTTTGTCAGATTCTGACAGATTTAGGTTGAGAAATTTTGAATTTCATGAGAAAGTGAAATAAATTCACAACACCACAAGTTAATTGGACCCGAGTCTTAGTCACAGTTCTGTAAATACCTAAATTCGGAAACAGATCAAATGACGTTGTTTAAAAAAATTATGTAATTCCACCAGCCTGAAATGTTCCAACCCTGGCTCATTCTTTGAAACTAAAATGACAAAATGTGACATGCCAACATTTTAAAAAGAATGAAGTAGTCTTATAACAGTAATTGTTACATTATTATAGAAGTAGCCAGTTCTATTTCTCTCTCATGGTTTCATTCATTAAAAAACTAAAATCCCCTCCGAACTTTATATTACCCACCTATTATTATCTTTCTCTGATACCATTCTTTGTCTAATTTGTTGATTTCATGGCTAGTAATCAGAGGTAGAGAGAGGTTGCAAATCTGTGGATCTTTAACTCAAATATTGCTGTGGCAGCTTTTGCATTTTACCAACAGCTCTCTATAGTGGATTGGGGATTTTCCAAACCACGAGACATCAGTTTCCTGATTGCTAGCTCTCCCTTTATACCAGTATTTTAATTTGCTTTATTCCACGTAATTTTTATTTTTTTTCCTGTTGACATATGTAGCCACAATTCAATATGTTTTGTCCATCTATGAAATTTTATTTTGTATATATGCAACACTAAAACCATTTAAATTTCTCCATGAAAGTCTGGGCCTTGTCATTTTTTAGACTAATATATTTCCTTCTTTCTAAATTACAAAATTTATAGTATTTATTTTTACTGTGAATGTATTTTCTACTATATTTTCTAATTGGTTGTTGTACCTTAAGAAACTAGAAAAAAGATGGACAAATTAAATCAAAAGCAAGCATAAAGAATGCAATGATGAAGGACAGAAATCAATATAAAGGAGGCAAACGAATAATTCTAAAGTTACAGTAATAAAAATAACTTGGCATTGGCTAAAGTATAGACACACAGCACAATGGAATGGAACACAGAGCTTGGAAACACACAAACACAGCCAACTGAATTTTAACTAAGATCAAAGCCAATTAAGTAAAGAACAGGTAACGATTTTGACAAATTGTGCTAGAACTATTGAGTATAAACACACATATAAGAAAACTCACCTATATCTTGCAAATTATACAGAAGTTAACTCAGAATGGAATATAAACGTAAATGTAAAATGTAACTATACAACTTCTAGAAAGAAACAAAAATGTCTGTCCTGCCATGTTCACTAAAGATTTGAGATATTCATTAAAAATGAAAATTAAACACTTGATATGTGACACTATTAAGAAAATGAAAAGACAGACCATGAATTCAGAGAAGCTATTTGCAAATTGCACTTATGATAACAAATACAGAATTAGGAACTCTCAAACCCAATACTCAGGAAGAAATCAGAAAACAATACAAAATTCGACAAGATATCTTAACAGATGCCTCACCAAATAATGGCAAATAAGCATTCAAAAATATGCTCAACATCAGTAATCAATAGAAAACTGCAAATTAAAACAAGATGCTACTACACACCTATTACATTACAAACTAAATTCAAATCCACCTCATCTTTGAATCTTTACAAAATAATAGTGGACACTGGAACAAAGATTGTCATCTCTATTGCAAAGTGCAATGGCTAATATTTATGGACAGCAGTATACGAGGGACCATGTCTGGTACTTTAAATACATACCTCATTTTATTCTCAAAGCCATCCTACAAGAAAATGACTACTGTTTTACAATTTAAAAGATACAGTCACTTAGACTTAAAGATAAATGGCAGAGCAGGTACTAAGACTCAGGACCACTGAAATGTTCTTAATCACTACATGTGGCTGCCTCCCAAATGAGGACACTGAAAACCCAAGAGCTAGTATTAGGCAGCTAAGCCAGATGTAGAATCAAAATTTCTAAGTGCTTATCAAAGAAATTTTACTTCCATTTTACAAACCATATCTTTATGTAATGCCTTCTCCAGCATGCACATAGCCTGCTTCTACCTGCCTTTTCCTTTCAGAGAGTATGGACTATATTTGTTCATAGGTAAACACCACCTTGCTGAATGCTGAATGCCAGTGTACATGGCTTCTCATCCTCATTCAGTCATTAGTAACATTAAAATAGGTACATTGCTGAATATTGATGATTACATCAAACAACTCATTTCACAATACCTACTGATCGCTAAGAAGTTACTTGGTGCCTTTTACTCACACACCTTTTCACTTATCTATATCAGCAAATGAGAGAACAAATATTTGCCATTCATCTAATTGAGAGCCAAGCCTTTTTTGGGGGGGGCGGGGGGTTTACGGAAAGAATACTTGGCTCTGAAAATAGTTTTAAACATAATTATTGATGGTATACCAGTAAGAGAAAAGAGTATTGACAGCAGTTGTGAGTCTCACCTGGACTATGTCCACAGCATTAATGTATAAATGTTAGGTTGTCTGGATCATATGCTAATTGCCCCACCATTTTGCATGTCTTTCTGAAAACTTGCAAATGTTAGAGTGTTTTGAATTTAAGATTTAGAATTGTCATATACATTAGATAACACCAGGTCCTACTGCCCTACCTTAATAAAGCAGTAAGTGCCTAGTGTCATTTTCAATTTGTACTCAATCTTTCTTATAGTGTGCACTGAGGTTTTTTTTGTTGGTTAGGAAAAAGTAGAATTTAATTCTTTTAAAAGTTATAAACATCAGCTTATTCTTTGTGACAAATAATGCATTCAGAATCTTAAGAAGCATGGCAATATTAATTGCATAGAACTTAGATAATTTAATTGCATAGAATTGCATTGTCATGGACTGGGCTGAGATATAGGTTTAAGATCTCACCAGAGAAGCCAGTTGTTACAAAAGAGAGAAGATGGTGTCTAGAACCAGGGTAGTATGTAGTCAAAAAAGCTGAAGGTGAGTGAGATAATTCTCTGTATTACCTTTGTATTCCTTGGATAAACTTTCATTTCTCTCTCATCTGTAAATCTGGAATAGTACTTATTATAATGATTTGGTGAGACAGTGCTGATAAACTCTTATTATAGAAGCTGACCACAGAAAGTACTTAAAACATAATAACGGCCTTTAATAATCATCATTTCCAAATGTCAAATAGCCAAATGAATTTCCCAAGATATTACATGACCAAATTAATTATATAATATAAATTTATATATAGATCCTTTATAAGTATAAAGTATTTATCAAAATAGGGTTTGTCACTTAAGGTTACAAGGAAAATATAATATTAAATTTTGTAACATTGCCAACATATGGAATAGTTAATACTATAATGATCATAAGTGAATAATATATTCAACATCTCAAAGTCTTCATAAATCTGAAAATATTCTCATATTTTTCTTTAGTTACATTTTTAATTAAAAGTTGAAAATAAAGTCCCTAGTGTACCCTTCTTTAGACCCATGACAAAGAAGGCCTTCATGTTCCCCATAACTTGTCTACATTTTCAACAATTTTCCTCCTGATATTAGGTCTTAATCTCCCTCATCTCAGAAAACTTACTTTAGAAAATTTGCAACTCTTTCTCTGCTTCTTTGAGATGTCTATACATTCTTTTAAAGCTTCTTGCCAGATTCACAACCTGGGAATGTCATCATGAAAGCAGATAGCACTCCACCTCCCAGTTTCTGAGAGAGAGTAGAAGCCTAACTGATGAATGCTTTGCTCCAAATTGTAAAATTACCTCCTGTCTTAAAGATAAAGCCAATTAGCAAACTCAGATGGACTAATATCCTACAGTACTTTCCCACCAGTTTATGCCACGCTTTAAACCCTACCACTTCCCTGCTTTAGTGGGGTTAAGTTCAGACTTAGTCCTGGCCTTTCTCTCCTATTCAAATAGTCTTTCACAGAGTCTTCCTCATCTGTTTAAGATTGCCACTGCAATTTTTGCTGTGATGTACATTATCTTCCATCCCCAGTTCCATTGAGAAAATTTGCATTATCTGCATAAAAATCCAGGAATTGAAAAAAAAAACATACTGGAAATAGTTAAAAACAAATAAAAAAACAGGTTTCTAACAACACACTAAATGAACTGATAGCTTTCTCAAAGACACAACTATAATCATCTGTCTTTTAAAGCAGGGTTGCAAATTTTCAGGCATTATTTCTAACATACTGCTCAGATTGCAAGAATTTTTTCAACATACTCATGATTTCTTTGCCTAATATCTGCTATAATTAAGGACATATTCAAACGTTTGGCACATGCATATTTTAATCTCCATGCTTTCCTCCACTATTGTTATCAGTTTTAAGGTGGAACAAGGAAGGACATTAAAAACTCCAAATAACAGACCCTGAGATTTGACTTTGAAAATATCCAATGCAAATAAAACTAGATTATGTTTTGACAAGTTCTCCTGCTGAACCTTACTTACCACCTAGTGCGCCTTCCCCTATAAATGGGCTTTTTCAAAAAGACTACATGATGGATTATCCATTCATTCAGCCTCTTTAAATAACTCACTAGGACCCCTTCATTTACAATGAGAGCAGCTGAGAGAGCTAATTACCAAACTAAGCAAGACACAGCAGGAAGCAGTAATCATTAGTCACACATTTACCACACCTGGTAGAGGAATACATTTAGGAAAGAGCTTTTGTTATTATTATTTGACATGGAGTTAGGTGAAATTCTTGACAGGAACTATTGGTGGACAAATGTCCTCTCTAAAGAGAAGCTAATTTCCATAAAAATTTTATGGAAGAGAAGTAAAGAAACTGCAAGAAGGTGATAAAAGTGTGATAAATTAAGGAGAAAAAATCAGAGCTTCTCTTTTTCAGTCTGTCTCAGCTTTTGAAAAAAAATGAAAGAATATTAGCATGAATGGATTTTTAATGAACAAAAAGATTGCATATTTTGCTTGTTGTTGTGTCATAACAACTATATTTACATTCATTATTGGCCATTTACTAGATACCACTATTTTTTTAATCCAGCAAAGTCCTTTCAGAATTAATTCCAAAATATAAAAAGATTGATTTTCCTCATAATTTTAACTGTAAAATTCAAATTATAAATATAACTCATGAATGAATGATGAAAAAAGAAAGACTTCTCATTTTTACAAATAGACAACGATCTCCATCAGGCAGCTAAAGAAATAACAAGAAAACAAAACAAAACAACAAAATATATATATGTATATATATATGTTAAAGTTCTTTTTGTTCATATATTCTATATCTCTTTATGTTAGCTACCAAATCATCTTAGACAGCAGTCTCAAATCCTTACTGTATATCTGTCTATAATATCATTCCTAATGTCATTTTATTCATTCTATCAAAGAAGGCAGCAAAATTAATTTAGGAAAATTTTCTTTCTGAACCCATATTGACTGTAGTAATCATCTCTATTTTAGGAAGGGCTCACATTTCACGAGTTTAAAGCTTCAATTTAGAATCATGCTTATGCAACTTATAAACATTTTAATGATATACACAGTTCTGAAAAACAACCAATAAACTTTTGAAAGATCTATTCGATTAATATAGTGTGCTTCAAAATTCCCCAAATGCACTTGTATTTATAGGAAGCACTATTTTCAGTCTGGATCCAGTTCACAAAATATCCCTTTGATGTAGAGAGGCTGAAGGGACTCCATTTAGAAAGGCTCCGTCTCTGTTGTTCATCTGTTAGGCCCCATTTACTCATATTGTATATTTTGTCCCTGAATAAGCCAAAGAATTTATGTTCCCACTTCAAGGGAGGAGCAAGAAAGTTAATCATACTCCGAGTTTTATCTTAGGCCCCAAACACCTAATAGCATTTAAGAAGAGCCAGATCCCAAACATGTTCCAGGACTTTAGCTTCCAACAAACCTCAGCTGACACTGGCATCAATACCCTCTACCATCGGTGATTTATGGAATAACACCTATTGTTCACCTAACATTTTTGGTTGGACCCTACCCTGGGTTCCTGAAGGAACATGTACCTTAGACCCCTTTCCAATGTAAACCCCTAACCCCAGGTGACAACAACTCATTCTCTTTTCCTTTCCAAGTTTTCCAGACACTCTGCTATTGATGTGGGAAACAAAGACAGAAGAAAAATTATTAAATTTCCTTACTACTTACAGCCCATTGACAAGTCCTTGAAACACACAGAGTGACATTCCTCTAGGGACTCAACTGCCTGCATGGTGACACTTTGCTAAGGGCAAAAGCCAATCTTAGCCCGACCCCCAGGATCCTATAAGTCTATTTTAACATATAAAATTTCCTTTGGAAACTTCCTTTATCTCTACCCCCCAAGGTGCATGTTGACAATCATCCCCCAAGCACATGACCCACCTATGTACATCTGAAGGGTTTCATGACAACGTTTTTTTAGACAGTAATAAATGACCTTTCCCTCACAACAGCTAACCCCCTCAAAGTCCTGGAAAAAACCTTGCTTCCAAAATTCCTTAGGGACTTACGCTATCCCTGATCCCCTCCCAACTTGAAAGTATATAATGGACCACTCCTCATGACCCCAGTACAGCTCTTTCTGCCCCCAGGCCCTGTCCCCATGCTTTAATAAAATTACCTTTTTGCACCAAAGATATCTCAAGAATTCTTCCTTGGTTGTCAGCTTGGGACCTCACCAATATTCCAAAACTACATCATTTGGCAACCCATTCAGGACCCCTCTCACTCTAGAGAGCTTTCTATTCTCACCTTCACTTAATAAACTATCACTTTACCCTTTTGCGCCCATGAGATTCATTCTTCGACTCTGTGAGACAAGAACCCTGCAACACTATTCCCTACCTGTCACCTATACTATTCAATAAACTGTTTTAACTTTCTCGGTTCAAGTTTGATTCTATCTTGTGTGAAACCAAGGACCCTCTTGGCTGTTCTTGTGGGACCCCTGCTCTGGGTCCTAGGATCTACCTGCCTGCATCATCTTCTCTCAGAAATGCATCTGGATCCTCAGGCAATGGTCACACATGCAAAGTATGATCCCAGACTCCTGACGTGGGCACTGGTACCTGAGAAGTGTTGGGCACACAAACTAAGTTGTGATGATCAGAAATGCTCTGCCAGGATTATGGAATAGGGATTGAAAAACAGCCAGTAAATCTTGATGCTCAACTAAAACTTGTCAGTCTCAATTTTGCTTATATCTTTACAAAAAAGAAGTAGTAGTTATTAAGTCTTTTGTACCATTGGCAGAAGCTTTGCAGATATTTATATAACAGCAGTCTCATATCTGTATTGATCTCCAAAAAAACAGAACTAATGGGAGATATATACACACAAAGAGATTTTCTGTGGTGAACTGGCCCTCATGATTACGGAGGCTGAAAAGTTCAAGTTCTGTAGGCAACAAGCTGGAGTCTCAGGAGTCGATGATATAAGTTCCAGTTCGAGTCTGAGTCCAAAAGCAGGAGCAGACCAATATCCCAGATTGAAGACACTCAGGCAGAGAGAAAGAATTCCTACTCAGTCATTTATTCTACTCATGACTCAAAGATTGGATAAGGCCTACCCACCTTGGGAAGAACAATGTTTTTTCCAGATTATTTCCCGGTTATTAGATTATATTAGACTTTACTTTTATTCTTTATATGTTGGTGAATGTTTTGAGATTTTACAAGAAAGTTTTATATTTTTATCATCAGGGAAACAAAAAATGATTTGGCATAATATAGAATTACTTATGGGTAGAATTTAAAGTCATGAAGTATTTTTTATATCATATTTTTGATAGTTTGAACTTTGCTTTTGGTTTCAGTTAGGATAATATAAGGACACAACAGTAAGTGAATTCCATAACATTTTATATCTTAGTTTGACCATATAAAGTGTTCAGAAAATGCTGAACAAAATGGTGAGTTCTAATGAAATGTCTCATTGAAAATTCACCTAACATATTTTTTACTCAAGTAAATTTCAATATTTGATGAGTTTAACCAGAAATCAACTGTCCCTCTTAGCATTCTGGGTATTTATTAGCCTATCTATTACTACAACAAATTACCACAAAACTTAGCAGCTTAAAACAACCAACATTTGTTATCTAGAGTTTCTGAGGATTAAGAATTCAGAAGTATCTTAGCTTATTTCTTGTTCAAAGTCTCATGAGGATCATTCAAACATTAGGAGGTGCTGTGATCTCTGAAAACTTGACTGGGGCTGGAGGATCTGATCCCAAGCATACATATGTGGTTACCGGCTGTAAGCTTTATTTCTTTGTCATATGGGCCCCTCTGTAAAGCTGCACATGATGTGATATGATCGACAGAATAATACTTTCACAAAGATGTCTACACCTAAATCACTCCAATCTATGAATATATCACTTTACACAGGAAAAGAAATTTTACACATGTGATTAAGCTAAGAATTCTGAGATGGGGAAATTTTCCTGAATATTCCAGATGGAATGGACTAATGTAATCACAGAGTTAATATAAAAAAGAGGCTATAGAGTCATAGTCAGAGAGACAAGGCAATGTGACCCCTGAAGCAAAGATTGTGGAGTACCCACGAGCCAGGAAACATGGGAAGTTTCTAGAAGTCAGACAAGGCAAGCTAGACAAGATTCTCCCCTGGAGCCTCCAGAAGGAATCAGTTCTGTTAACTTTTTATTTTATCTCCTTAAGACTCATTTTGGAATTTTAACCCCCAGAACTTTAAGAGAATAACTGTGTTTTGGTTAAGCCACTAAGTTTGTGGTAATTTTTTACAGCAGCTCCAGGAAACTAATACTCATGGCTTCCTCTAGAGAGAAAAAGAGAGAGAGAAAGAGATCAGGATGGAATCTTCATAATTTCTTTTATAATTGAATTGTGGAGGGCATATAACATCACTTCGGCTGTATTCTATTGCTCTTGCAGACTAATACTGATATAATGTAGGAGGGGGTTAAGAGCATACATTCCAAAAAGCAGGAGTTTGGGGAGGAAGGCATTTGAAATTTGTCTAAAACATGAAATACCCTTAAAGTTACAAAATCATCTAAACTAATTGTTTCCATGGGGCACCTGGGTGGCTCATTTGGTTAAGCATCTGCCTTCAGCTCAGGCTATGATGGAAGGTTCCTTGGAATGGAGCCCCATGTCTGCTCAGTGGGGAGTCTGCTTCTCCCTCTCCCTGTGCTCCTCCCCGCCACTGTGCGCACACTCTCTCTCACGCACACGCACACACTTCCTGTCTGAAATAAATAAATAAAATCTTAAAAAAAATGTTTCCTGTGGCAATTAGAGATATATGCTACCAAAATGTATTTGAGCAGTTATGATGTTACTGTTTTTGTAGAAGAGGCTTCTATACATGTTTAACATCTAGTTCTTTCAATGTTGAATGAGTTTGAGCCCAAGTTTTTAAAATTATTTCCAAAACTGAAAAATGTACTTGTCACACATGGTACACACTGATATAATTCCTGTGAAGTTTCTTTAGCCTTGAAATTGTAACAAAAATACTTTTCCAAAAAAAAGTCTGTGTAGTATTAGTCAAGAATTCCGAGTGTATTATAATATGGTTTCCTGCTAATTTGTATTAGACAGCGAAAATGGTTTTAGACTTTTCATTTGTTTATTTATAAGAATAAGGCTGAAAATATAACACATATTCAAACCAAACTTTATCAATGGTATTATGGAAGTCAATCAATGCTCCACCCTTTGGTAGAGATGACAAAATTAAAACATTTGAAATTCGAAATAAAATACTGGGTATGTTATTGCTTAAGACTTTGTTATAAATTATAACAAAAGGGGTTAAAAGGATTGACAAGAGAGGGTATCAATGAACTATTTTTTCCTGAGGGAAAATATGAGTGTATACATAAAGATAGGACTAGAGACTATGTCACTAATTGTGGGGACTACATTTGCATAATGAGGCTAGAGAACAATCATGGATAACTTGAAAGCCTAGCAAATATATTTAAATTGGTATAATGTAAATAGGAAGCAACTGTTGAAGTTGACCAATAATGTAAGATAATAAAATTACCTTAGCTTGCAGTAGCACTAAGCATTTTTTAAACATTTATATTTAGATCAAATATTCAAATAATTAATAACTAACTAGGGAATGATTTGGGAAACTGTGTCAGAAAGAAACAAGCTGATTATTCTATATATGCATTTATTTTTTATTCAATGTAAATGGATGACTGCTATGCTGGAAATGTTGCAAGCGGCAGTGAAGAAAACACATTGCCTCTGTTCCCAGAGGATTTAAAGTAGAGTGAGAAGGACAAAGAAAGACTTGCAGTTCTGTAAATGAAATGCTATATTAGATCTATTCACAGATTGTTACTGAAGAATATAAGTAACTATAATCTAGATTGGAGGGTGACAGACTACAGGGAAAATCTTGAAGGTTGGGATATATGGCTGAGTCCTAAGGAGGGAATAGAAATTTACCTAGTAAGGGGCGTCTGGGTGGCTCAGTTGGTTAAGTGACTGCCTTCGGCTCAGGTCATGATCCTGGAGTCCCGGGATCGAGTCCTGCATTGGGCTCCCCGCTCAGCGGGGAGTCTGCTTCTTCCTCTGACCCTCTTCCCTCTCGTGCTCTCTCTCATTCTCTCTCTCAAATAAATAAATAAAATCTTTAAAAAAAAAGAAATTTACCTAGTAAAAAGGAGTGTGTGTGTGTGTGTGTGTGTGTGCACGTGTGTGTGTGTTGAAATCAGGGGACAGGTTAATAGTATATTATTGGCCTAAAATAACACAAAATTACTGTCTTATAGTTTTGAAGGTCAGAAGGTCAGAAGTATGGCATGGGTCTTATTGGGTTAAATAAAGGAGTCTGCAGGGTTGTGTTTCTTTCTCTCTGGGGAAGAATGAATTTCCTTTGAATCTGGGATTTTAGCAGAATTCTGTCCCTTGCAGATAAAGGATCAAAATCCCCCTTTTGTACTAACTGTCAGTGAGGGTTGTTCCCAGCTTCTAGAACCTGACATATTTGTTTCATGGATATTTTTTTCCATCTTCAAAGTCAGTTATTAGTTTCTTAGTGATACTGTAGTACATATCCATAAAGTCATGGCTTAAAAAGATACAAATTTATTTTTTTAAATCAAAGTTTTGGCAGGGTTGCATTTTTTGGGGGGGCTTCATGGGAAAATCTATTTCTTTGCCTTTGTCAGCTTCTAGAGGCTGCTTGCATTCCTTGGCTTGTAGCTCCTGCCTCCATCTTTAAAGTACCTCACTCCAATGTCTGGTCACATCTCCTTTTTGTCACTTTGATCCTCCTCCCACCTTCTTACAAGGACCCTTGGGATTAATTTGGACCCACCTGGACAAGCCAGGATATTCTCTCCATCTCCAGATGATTAATGTAATCCAACTGCAAAATCTTTTTTACCATTTAAGTAACATATTCACAGGTTCTGGGCATCAGGAAGTCATATTCAGAGGGTCATTATTTAGCCTATCATTGCCAGCAACAGTGGGTCAAACGCTTTTTACTGTGATTTTCTCTTCTACACTTCTGTCTTTTAAGTATTTGTGATTAGACTGTACTCATCTGGACAATTCAAGATAATCTCCCTATTCCCACCTTAACTACATTGGCTAGGTCCCTTCTGCTATTCCAGGAATTAAGACATGGATAATATTTGGTGGGTATTATTCTGTCTTCCACAAATACCTATTAGGCTTTCCACAGAAAAATAAAGCATGGTAACTGGAATAAACAAAACCTACACTGTTAAAATGTATAAGTGGTCTCAGAGGGTTGAAATATACAACACAAGGCAAAGACAAAATATAAGAAATGATATAAAGGGTTTGTCATGTTAAATAGGTTTTTTTTTCTTAGAAAATGAGGAGCCTCTGAAGGATACAATGAAGAGGAGTGACTGTTTCTGGGTGATTTTTGTTTTTAATTTTATTTTATTATGTTATGTTATTTGCCATACGTTACGTCCTTAGTTTTTGATGTAGTGTTCCATGATTCATTGTTTGCGTATGACACCCAGTGCTCCATTCAGTATGTCCCTCTTTAATACCCATCACCAGGCTAACCATCCCCTTATCCCCCACCCCTCTAGAACTCACAGTTTATTTCTCAGAGTCCATAGTCTCTCATGGTTGGTCTCCCCCTCTGATTTCCCCCCTTCATTTTCCCCTTCCTAATATCTTCTTTTTTTTTTTAACATATAATGTATTATTTATTTCAGAGGTACAGATCTGTGATTCAACAGTCTTGCACAATTCACAGCGCTCACCATAGCACATACCCTACCCAATGTCTATCACCCAGCCACCCCATCCCTTCCACCCCCCACCACTCCAGCAACCCTCAGTTTGTTTCCTGAGATTAAGAATTCCTCATATCAGTGAGATCATATGATACATGTTTTTCTCTGATTGACTTATTTCACTCAGCATAATACCCTCCAGTTCCATCCACGTCATTTATAGCAGCAATGTCCACAATAACCAAACTATGGAAAAAGCCAAGATGTCAAACGACAGATGAATGGATAAAGAAGATGTGGTATATATATACAATGGAATATTATGCAGCCATCAAAAGGAATGAAATCTTGCCATTTGCAATGAAGTGAGTGACTGTTAAATCTACAATTGTAAATATTTTGGCAGAACAATTGTGGACACACTCACAGGACATTGCCACAGAATGTAAAGTCCATTATAGCAAGAATTTTCATCTATGTTTTTAACTGCTGTGTTCCAACACTTAGACTAATGACTGGCATGTAATTTTTATTTAATAAATATTTGTTCAGTGAAAGCACGATGACTGCATGGTGATTTGGCAGGGAGACACCACGTTTTGCCAGGGATGTAGGCATGAAATGGTGAATGCTGTAATTAAATCATGAAAGTGAAATAGGATACCAAAAGATCAAGGAGCTGAGTTAACCTGACTGAGGCATTGATTTTGAATGGGAATAAGAGAGAGGAATGATTCAACATGGCTACTTACTTTTTTGTTTAGGCATTTAGAAGCATTATGGTACATTCAGAGAAATAAGATTATAGGAAGAAAAGGAGGCTGATAGGGGAGCACAACTCTGGATTGGATGTGGATATATCCAAGAGGAGAAATCAGGCAAATGAATATTGAGGTGCAGAGCTCAGGGAAGTGACAATGTTAATTCAGGAATATTTATGTTCAATAAAATATATATTCTTACTGTTTTTTAAAAATAAGTCTGTACATAAGATGATCTCATTTAGATGGTAGCAATTTTCTAATTGGATATGAATTTAATATGGAGTGTACTTAGTGTGATGTATTTAGTGACTCATTTGTTAATATTTGAACTATGAATTTTTCCTCATACTTATGAAACCAGGGAAAAACCAAATAAAGTGTTAGGTAATATAACAAGTTTAAATAGATCCATGGTTACTCTTTAGGGCAAGAGATTTATGAAGTATGTAATGTTAGATGCTTCCAGAAAGATTCAACCAGAAAATAGAAACTATTTTATGGAAGATAAATAAACCCTAAAATCTTGTTTGATTTTGAAAGAATGTTTCTTTTATTTAGCAATGGTAACTGAAGAACTATTACTGATTGATTTAAACAAAATTTTTCATACTGTATTAGACAAGGTTTTACTTTTATTTGGAATCAATAAGAGTCCAAGTTATAGGTGGATTTCCTGGAATTATGGGCCAAGAGTCATTGCTCCTTGTGGTTTTTCAACTTCTATTACCTGTTATGAAGAAGAAAATTATTACTTATGTGCCTATTCTTATGACTACAATATCTTTAGAGTTTAAAATATTTTATTGATAAACCATATTAAATTAATGTTTTCTCTCACTCTTAAATGTCAAGCCTTATAAAATAAACATACTCTATTACTTTGTTATATTACAGTGGCTTTACGTATATGGGGACTGAACTAAATAAAAATAAAAATCTCTTGCCTCCTTAGAATAAGAGTTAAATTGAAAAGGAAAGACTTTCTTACAAACATGAATGACAATGGGACATAAAAATTACTAGACAACTATAACCAGCCTCCCTCTCTCTGTGCCAGTACAATCACCTTCTAAATCCTGAATTCACAGAAATCCCCCAAGTAACTTAAGTAAATTAATAATTACAAATTGATATTGAGTCTTTTCAGTTGTCTACTGTACAGGTATTTAAATTTTATTTACTTATTTTAACAATTTATGATAAAAATTTAGAATATAAACAAAGATAAGAAATTCACCTCAATTAATTTTATACAACATGGGGCACCTGGGTGGCTCAGTTGGTTAAGCAACTGCCTTCAGCTCAGGTCATGATCCTAGAGTCCTGGGATCGAGTCCCGCATCGGGCTCCCTGCTCAGCAGGGAGTCTGCTTCTCCCTCTGACCCTCTTCCCCCTTGTCGCTCTCTATCTCTCATTCTCTCTCTCTCTCAAATAAATAAATAAATAAAATCTTTAAAAAAAATTTTATACAACATCAACAAATAACAATATCTGCTCTTCCTATTATAGCTATCACATAATATTTCTGCTGAAGCTTTAAAAAACTATTTTATTGTTTCTTCTGTAAATATTTTATGTCTAATAAGTCAAGATTTTGAAACAATACAAAATAAAATAAATCATAATCCCTTAATATTACCTAATGCTCAATGTGTGTTCAATTTTCCCTGGTTATCATAAAATGTTTCTTTTATGTTGGTGAGCTAAAATCACTATCCAAAACATACTCATTTGGTTGATAGATACTTTAATAATATTTTTTATTGGCTTTATTATTTAGAACAATTTTAGGTTCACAGAAAAATCGAGAGGAAAATATAAGTATTTCCCATTTACTCCTGTCCCCACACACGTGTAGCCTGCTCCCTTATCAACACCATTCATCAGAGTGGTACATTAGTTAAGATTGATGAGCCTACATTCACATGTCATAATCACCCAAAGTCCATAGTTTGCATTTCATTCTCTTGGGATTGTGCATTCTATGAGTTTGGACAAATGTATAATGACATGTATATCCATCATTACAGCATATTATGGAATATTTTTACTGCCCTAAAAGTCCTGTGTTCTGCCTAGTCATCTTTCACCACCCCTTTCCCCCCAACCCATCGCAACCACTTACCTTTTTACTGTCTCCATAGTTTTGCCTTTTCCAAAATGTCGTGTAGTTGAAATCACACATAGTATGTAGCCTTTTCAGATTGCTTTCTTTCACTTAGTAATATGCATTAAATGTTCCTCTCTGTCTTTTCATGGCTTGATAGCTCATTTCTTTTTAGCGCTGAAAAATATCCCCTTGTCCTGATGTACCACTATTGATTTATCCATTCACCTGCTGCAGGACATCTTGATTGCTTCCAAGTTTTGACAATTATGAATAAAGCTGCTGTAAACATTTGTGTGCAGGATTTTGTGTGCACATAAGTTCTCAGTTCCTGAGTGTAAGTACTAAGGAGCAGGATTGTTGGATAGTGTGGTAAAGTATGTTTAGTTTTGTAAGAAACTACCAGTCTTCCAGAGTGGCTATATTAGTTCTCATTTCCACCAGCAATGAATGAGTTTCTGTTGCCCTGTATCATTTCCAGGATTTGGTGTTGCTGGTGGTCCAGATTTGAGCCACTCTAATAGGGACAAAGTGGTATCTTATTGTTGTATTAATATGCATTTTCCTGATGCTATATGATGTGGGGTTCCTTTTAATACACTTATTTGTTAACTATATCTTTGGTGAGGTATCTGCTAAGGTCTTTGGTTCATTTTTTAATCAAGTTGTTTATTTTCTTAGTGTTGAGTTTAAAATTTTATTATAAATTTTATATAAAACTCCTGTATCAGGTATGTTTTTTTTCAAATATTTCATTGAAGTCTATAGCTTGTCTTCTTATTCCCAACATTACCTTTTCTCTTCAGCATCTTACTTAAGAATATATACAAAATAGTACGTAGAGATGATGTCTTTGTATGACAGCAAGCTGTTTCATTATTTGGATGCTCCACAGTGTTTCTACCAGCACTGTATTACAGAACCTTTCAGGTGCCTTCTGTCTTTGCTTGTTATTAATATGCAGCCATGAATTACTTTGTGTCAATATCACTTTGGTTTTGCCAATGTATCTTTGGGACAGAGATCAGTTTGCTGCTCATCATTTTGTTTTGCTTATTTTTTCTCATGTGAAAGTTTTCTCAATGTAGTCAGATTTATTAATCGTTTCTCATTTTTTTCTGGATTAAAGTCATAGTAAATAATTTTCTCCCTTTCCTGACTATAAAGAATCTATTCACGTCTTATTCCATTAATTACATGGTATTGGTTTTTGTGTGTGTGTGTGCGTGTTTTTTAAAAATTTTTTATTGTTATGTTAATCACCATATATTACATCATTTGTTTTGGTGTAGTGTTCCAGGATTCATTGTTTGTTCATAACACCCAGTGCTCCATGCAGAATGTGCCCTCTTTAATACCCATCACCAGGCTAACCCATTCCCCTACCCTCCTCCCCTCTAGAACCCTCAGTTTGTTTTTCAGAGTCCATCACCTCTCCTGGTTCGTCTCCCCCTCTGACTTACTCCCCTTCATTCTTCCCCTCCTGCTATCTTCTTCTTTTCCTTTTTTCTTAACATATGTTACATTATTTGTTTCAGAAGTACAGATCTGTGATTCAACAGTCTTGCACAATTCACAGCGCTCACCATAGCACATACCCTACCCATTGTCTATCACCCAGTCACCCCATCCCTCCCACCCCACATCACTCCAGCAAAACTCAGTGTGTTTCCTGAGATTAAGAATTCCTCATATCAGTGAGGTCATATAATACATCTCTTTCACTGATTGACTTATTTCACTAAGCATAACACCCTCCAGTTCCATCCACGTCGTTGCAAATGGCAAGATCTCATTCCTTTTCATGACTACATAATATTCCATTGGGTATATATACCACTTCTTTATCCATTCATCTGTTGATGAACATCTTGGCTCTTTCCACACTTTGGCTATTGTGGACATTGCTGCTATAAACATTGGGGTGCACGTACCCCTTTGGATCCCTCCATTTGTATCTTTGGGGTAAATACCCAGTAGTGCAATTGCTGGATTGAATGGTAGCTCTAATTTCAACTGTTTGAGGAACCTCCATACTGTTTTCCAGAGGGGTTGCACCAGCTTGCATTCCCACCAACAGTGTAGGTGGGTTCCCCTTTCTCCGCATCCCCGCCAACATCTGTTGTTTCCTGACTTGTTAATTTTAGCCATTCTGACTGGTGTGAGGTGGTATCTCATCAAGGTTTTGATTTGGATTTCCCTGATGCCGAGCGATGTTGAGCACTTTTTCATGTGTCTTTTGGCCATTTCGATGTCTTCTTTGGAAAAATGTCTGTTCATGTCTTCTCCCCATTTCTTGATTGGATTATTTGTTCTTTGGGTGTTGAGTTTCATAAGTTCTTTATAGATTTTGGATACTAGCCCTTTATCTGATAGGTCATTTGAAAATATTTTCTCCCAATCTGTTCATTGTCTTTTGGTTTTGTGGACTGTTTCTTTTGCTGTGCAAAAGCTTTTTATCTTGATGAAATCCCAATAGTTCATTTTTGCCCTGGTTTCCCTTGCCTTTGGCGATGTTTCTAGGAAGAAGTTGCTGCACCTGAGGTCGAAGAGGTTGCTGCCTGTGTTCTCCTTTAGGATTTTGATGGACTCCTGTCTCACCTTTAGGTCTTTCAACCATTTGGAGTCTATTTTTGTGTGTGGTGTAAGGAAATGGTCCAGTTTCATTCTTCTGCATGTGGCTGTCCAATTTTCCCAACACCATTTGTTGAAGAGACTGTCTTTTTTCCATTGGACATTCTTTCCTGCTTTGTCAAAGATGAGTTGACCATAGAGTTGAGGGTCCATTTCTGGGCTCTCTATTCTCTTCCATTGATCGATGTGTCTGTTTTTGTGCCAGTACCATACTGTCTTGATGATGACAGCTTTATAATAGAGTTGGAAATCCGGAATTGTGATGCCACCAGCTTTGCTTTTCTTTTTCAACATTCCTCTGGCTATTCGGGGTCTCTTCTGGTTCCATACACATTTTAGGATTATTTGTTCCATTTCTTTGAAAAGAGTGGATGGTATTTTGATGGGGATTGCATTGAATGTGTAGATTGCTCTAGGTAGCATGGACATCTTCACAATGTTTGTTCTTCCAATCCATTAGCATGGAACGTTTTTCCATTTCTTTGTGTCTTCCTCAATTTCTTTCATGAGTATTTTATAGTTTTCTGAGCACAGATCCTTTGCCTCTTTGGTTAAATTTATTCCTAGGTATCTTATGGTTTTGGGTTCAAATGTAAATGGGATCGACTCCTTGATTTGTGTCTCTTCTGTCTTGTTGTTGGTGTATAGGAATGCCACTGATTTCTGTGCATTGATTTTATATCCTGCTACTTTACTGAATTCCTGGATGAATTCCAGCAGCTTTGGGGTGGAGTCTTTTGGGTTTTCCACATACAGTATCATATCATCTGCAAAGAATGACAGTTGGACTTCCTCTTTGCCGACTGGGATGCCTTTGATTTCTTTTTGTTGTCTGATTGCTGTGGCTAGGACTCCTAATACTATGTTGAATAGCAGTGGTGATAGTGGACATCCCTGCCGCGTTCCTGACTTAGGGGAAAAGCTCTCAGCTTTTCCCCATTGAGAATGATATTCGCTGTAGGTTTTCATAGATGGCTTTTATGATATTGAGGTAGGTACACTCTATCCCTATACTCTGAAGAGTTTTGATCAAGAAAGGATGCTGTACTTTGTCAAATGCTTTTTCTGCATCTATTGAGAGGATCATATGATTCTTGTTCTTTCTTTTGTTAATGTATTGTATCACGTTGATTGATTTGCGGATGTTGAACCAACCTTGCAGCCCAGGGATAAATCCCACTTGGTCATGGTGAATAATCCTTTTAATGTACTGTTGGATCCTACTGGCTAGTATTTTGTGAGAATTTTGGCATCCATGTTCATCAAAGATATTGTTCTCTAATTCTCCTTTTTGAAGGGGTTTTTCTCCGGTTTTGGGATCAAGGTAATGGTGGCCTCATAAAATGAGTTTGGAAGTTTTCCTTCCATTTCTATTTTTTGGAATAGTTTCAGGAGAATAGGTATTAATTCTTCTTTAAATGTTTGGTAGAATTCCCCTGGGAAGCCATCTGGCCCTGGGCTTTTGTTTGTTGGGAGATTTTTGATGACTGCTTCAATATCCTTAGTGGTTATAGGTCTCTTCAGGTTTTCTATTTCTTCCTGGTTCAGTTTTGGTTGTTGATACATCTCTAGGAATGCATCCATTTCTTCCAGGTTATCTACTTTGCTGGCATAGAGTTGCTCATAATATGTTCTTATAATTGTTTGTATGTCTTTGGTGTTGCTTGTGATCTCTCCTCTTTCTTTCATGATTTTGTTGATTAGGGTCATTTCTCTTTTCTTTTTGATAAGTCTGGCCAGGAGTTTATCAATCTTGTTAAATCTTTCAAAGAACACACTCTTAGTTTCGTTGATCTGTTCTACTGTTCTTTTGGTTTCTATTTCATTGATTTCTGCCCTGATCTTTATTATTTCTCTTCTCCTGCTAGGTTTAGGTTTTATTTGCTGTTCTTTCTCCAGCTCCTTTCGGTGTAGGTTTAGGTTGTGTATTTGAGACCTTTCTTGCTTCTTGAGAAAGGCTTGCATTGCGATATACTTTCCTCTCAGGACTGCCTTTCCTGTATCCCAAAGATTTTGGACAGTTGTGTTTTCATTTTAATTGGTTTCCATGAATTTTTTTAATTCTTCTTTAATTTCCGGGTTGACCCATTCATTCTTTAGTAGGATGCTCTTTAGCCTCCATGTATTTGAATTCTTTCCGACTTTCCTCCTGTGTTTGAGTTCTAGTTTCAAAGCATTGTGGTCTGAACATATGCAGAGAATGATTCCAATCTTTTGGTACCAGTTGAGACCTGATTTGTGACTTAGGATGTGATCAATTCTGGAGAATGTTCCATGGGCACTAGAGAAGAATGTGTATTCCGTTGCTTTGGGATGGAATGTTCTGAATATGTCTGTGAAGTCCATTTGGTCCAGTGTGTCATTTAAAGTCTTTATTTCCTTGTTGATCTTTTGCTTAGATGATCTGTCCATTTCAGTGAGGGGGGTGTTAAAGTCCCCCACTATTATTGTATTGTTGTCAATGTGTTTCTTTGCTTTTGTTATTAATTGCTTTATATAATTGGCTGCTCCCATGTTCGGGGCATAGATATTTACAATTGTTAGATCTTCTTCTTGGATAGACCCTTTAATTAGGAAATAGTGTACTTCTTCATCTCTTATTACAGTCTTTGTTTTAAAATCTAATTTGTCTGATATAAGAATTGCCACCCCAGCTTTCTTTTAGTGTCTATTAGCATTGTAAAGTGTTTTCCACCCCCTCACTTTAAATCTGGGGGTGTCTTTGGGTCTTAAATGAGTCTCTTGCAGACAGCATATTGATGGGTCTTGTTTTTTAATCCAATCTGATAGCCTGTGTCTTTTGATTGGGGCATTACCCCATTTACATTCAGGGTAACTATTGAAAGATAGGAATTTAGTGCCATTGTATTGCCTGTAGGTGACTGTTACTGTATATTGTCTGTGTTCCTTTCTGATCTATGCTGCTTTTAGGCCCTCTTTTTGCTTAGAGGACCCCTTTCAAGATTTCTTGGAGGGCTGGTTTCGTGTTGCAAAATCGTTTAGTTTTTGTTTGTCCTGGTAGCTTTTTATCTCTCCTTCTATTTTCAATGACAGCTTAGCTGGATATATTATTCTTGGCTGCAGATTTTTCTCGTTTAGTGCTCTGAAGATATCATGCCAGTCCTTTCTGGCCTCCCAGGTCTCTGTGGATAGGTCTGTTGCCAGTCTAATGTTTCTACCATTTTAGGTTACATATCTCTTCTCCTGAGTTGCTTTCAGGATTTTCTCTTTGTCTCTGAGACTCATAAGTTTTACTATTAGATGTCGGCGTGTTGACCTATTTTTATTGATTTCGAGAGGGGTTCTCTGTGCCTCCTGGATTTTGATGCCTGTTTCCTTCCTCACATTAGGGAAGTTCTCTGCTCTTCTTTGCTCCAATATACCTTCTGCCCCCCTCTCTCTGTCTTCTTCTGGGATCCCAATTATTCTAATGTTGTTTTGTCTTATCGTATCGCTTATCTCTCGAATTCTGCCCTCATGATCCTGTAGTTGTTTATCTCTCTTTTTCTCAGCCTCTTTATTTTCCATCAGTTGGTCTTCTATATCGCTGATTCTCTCTTCTGCCTCATTTATCCTAGCAGTTAGCACCCCTATTTTTTATTCCACCTTATTAAGAGCCTTTTTGATTTTGACTTGGTTAGATTTTGGTTCTTTTATTTCTCCAGAAAGGGTGTCTCTAATAACTTCCATGCTTTTTTCAACCCCAGCTAGTATCTTTAAAATCATGATTCTGAACTCTAGGTCCAACATCATACTAATGTCCGTATTGAGTAGGTCCCTGGCTGACAGTACTACCTCTTCTTCTTTTTGCTGTGGTGATATTTTTCATTTTGTCATTTTGTCGAGGAGAATAGATAAATGAGAGAACAAAATGCTAACAGGGTAACAATGTCCCCAGCAAATACATTCTATAGAAATGTGAAAAGACCTGAAACCAGGGGAAAAGAAAAGGAAAGAAAGAAAAAAGAAAGAGAAAAATAGAAAACACAAAAGAAAAAGATAAAAACAAAAACAGAACAATACAAAAAAAAACAGAATATGATCAAATATGATCAGGCTACTGCATAGATCAGTGCCGCACACTAGATTTTGGGCGTATTTTGGTCTGTTAGAAAAAAGTGCCTCCTAAAATTTTAAAGGAAGAAAGACATATATGTACAAAATAAGGGTTTATACAATGAAGGGATGGAAGATGACTGTAAAGATAAAAATTAAAAAGATTTATAAAAGGAATTGATAAGATGAGTAGTTGTCTGAAAAAAAAGAAGATTTAAAAAAAAAAGAAAAAATATGGGAGAGAATGTGAGCAGGAAGGAGACTAGAATAAAGCCATACACTAGTGATTTAGGGTATATTTTGATCTGTTAGCAGACACTGTATATCAAAATTTTAAAGAGAGAACAACTTATATATATATGCCAAAAATGAGGGTAACTACTATGAAGGGATAAATATGACGCCAAAAATGAAAAATAAAAAATGTTTTTTTTAAAAAAGGGATTGATAAGATGTTTGAAAAAGGGAAAAAGAAAAATTAAAAAAAAACAGTTAAAAAATTAACTTTGAAAAACTAATGAATCATAGTAAAAAAAGCCATGAATTCTATGTGCAGTATTCCCCTAGCGCTGGAGATCTCCCATTCTCCTTGATTGGTAAACTTGGTCTTGGTTTGCTGGCTGTTCGTACTGATCTTCTGGGGGAGGGGCCTGTTGCCGTGGTTTCCAAATGTCTTTGCCAGAAGCGGGATTGCCCCGCCCTTGTCAGTCAGGGCTAAGCAAGCTGCTCGAGTTTGCTCTCAGAAGCTTTTGTTCCCTGGAAGCTCTCGGTATAGCTTTGGAGGACCAGGGTGAAAATGCTGGCCTCCCAGTCTCCACCCAGAGGAGCTGAGAAATCGGGGCTCCGCTCCTCAGTGTGCCCCCAGAGAAAAGCAGTCACTCCCATCTCCCTGGTCTCTGGCCGCACTCCGTGCTCACCCGGCCTGTGACCGAGCGTTTCTATCTCTGGCACCCGACCCCATGTGGAGTCTCCAAATGCAACAGATCCCTGTGGTGCGCTCCCGTGCCGCCCCTCCCTGGGGAGGAAGGGGAGTCTCCCCAGCTCTGCCACTTGTTGGGTCCCTGCTGGAGGAGCAGTGGCCCGCCTGGCCCGCGGATCACACTTTATGGCAACCCCGAGCTGAAAGCCCATGTCTCGGCTCCGTCTCTGCAGCCGGCTTCCCTGCTCCAATACCTGGGAGCTCTGTTGCACTCAGGTACTCCCATCTTTCTGTGACCCCAAGGGTCCTGAGACCACACTGTCCCGCGAGGGTTCCACCCCCTGCTTAGCCACTGGAGCGACGTCCCTCCACGGAGCCAACTTCTCAAAGTTCCGATTTTGTGCTCCGCGGCTCTATCACTTGCCAGAAGCGGCCGACGGAGGCTCCCTCCCCCACTGTCTATCCTCCCGAATATCGCCTCGGATTCACTTCTCCGCACGTCCTACCTTCCAGTAAGTGGTCGCTTCTCTGTTCAGAGAGTTGTTGCTACTCCCTTCTTCAATCTCCTGTTGAGTTCGTAGGTGTTCAGAATGGTTTGATCCCTATTCAGCTGAATTCCTGAGACCAGACGAAATCCACGTCTCCTACTCCTCTGCCATCTTTCTCCGCCCCTAGTTCTATTACTTTTGAGATATAGGTATATTGAGTTAAATTTTGATTAGGCTTCTTCTTATGATTTACAAACATTTCTTTACCAGCTACCAGATTCAATTTATGTCTACCTGGTTTTCAAAGTGAAAGTAAAGTGACAGGGATGAGTAGAAAGTAGTAGTTTGAAACTAGGTTTTATGCTAAATTTTGATGAGAGTCATTACATGTGATTTCCACAATCACAAATATGAGAATGTTAAATTCCACAAATATGCACTAAAAATGACTGCTGTGCTATCAGTGAAATATTTTCTCTGAGTTAATGCCTCTTCTTATTTGAACTGATTTCAAACTAGCTTTTTTGAAAGACTTGAATGGTAAACAAGTTGGTTAACATTTCCTAAAATCTCCACAGGCTTTTCCAGACTCCAACTTCACTTACAAAATCTAAAATGGTTATTTTCAGCATAGTTCAAAACATTATTCAGCATCTCACAAAATTCCTAATATGTATGAGAATAAAGCCCCAGTTCTTAAATATGTGTTTTGTATTAGGCTTCCTAATAATCAAGTGTATTAGTCACATTTGATTAATCCTTTTGGGGGAATGGTAGCAATTAACCTTTACTTTCAAAGCTGTGGTTGCAGAATCTTAAGTAGACTTCAATGTAGAAAGGAAAGAATTCAAGCAAGTATTTTCTATTCAGATGTGTCTGAAAGAAACAGGTAAATGAAGAAAGTAAAGAAACACTAAACCAAAGTTGTTCTCCCTGAATTAGCCAACTCTGTGAGGTTCTGTCTTGAATGTAACACATGTCACTTTCCTCATTAGCTCTCTGTGCAGAGTATCTAAAAGGTAAAGAAGGAAATAAGTAAATAAATATTTGGGCAAAATGAAGTCCAATGAGGTTAAAGTGGTGGTGGTTCTTCCACAGAGCCGATCAATAAATATTTATTGAGCATGTATTGTATGTCAAACACCATTCTAGAAATTTAAATCAGTCTGTAAATAAAGAAAAAAAAAGGGGGGCTTGCTTTCTAGTAAGGAAACAGGATTAACAGCCACAAAGATAACAAAAATAAAGAAATTAGATTTTACTATATGGTGATACATGCTGTGGAAAAAACACTAAAGATGATGAGCAACTTTAGGGAGAACAGGGTGTTGGGATGGGGAAGGGTGGTGGTTGAACGTCTGAATAAGAGCTATAGCAGGCCTCATTGAAAAGATGAAATTTAAGCAAAAGTTGGGGAAAATGGGAAAAGAGGCTAAGAAGCAATCTGGGTAAACCATTCCTGATAGAAACATCAACTGGAGGTGTACACAGAGTGCATTCATGAAACAGCAAAGATGTCAGTGTGCCTGGAGGTGTATGACTGCAATCTAAGATAATCTACATATTTAAATACTTATTTCTAGAAATATCTCTAGAATATATACTTAATATTCCCTCCAAAGCTTAATGGAGAAATCCTTTTATAAGTTTTTCAGGTAATTTAAATTATTTATCAGTCATTTAAAATACGGCAGCTGTATTCCAAAGCATGGGAATCTAGACAGGAAAAATGCCTAGCTCTATCCTCAGGAATCTTATTATTCAAGTATGGCTTGGATTTGGAGAACGTGCATAATCCTCTGTAAAAGGCTCAGACAGCTGTGTGAGCAGTATGAGGAAACTTTCTTGGAAGAGGTGAAGTATTGTCATGATGCTTAAAGTGTATCCTGATAAAGAAACTGGTAGAGACAGAGGATATACATTCCAAGCAGGAGGAAGATCACATGCAAACATAAAGAGGAATGGATGCAGAGGACTCTCCTGAGGAACTGTCAATATTTTATGATTTTATTGAAGAGAAAATATGTTGAGATATTTGAAATTTGAGCTGGAGATTCTGACAAAAAGTCTTGTAAGCAGGTTGAATATTATTCAGAAGCATGATGGGAACACTGTAATTATATAAACTGCAGAATGACATGGTGAGATTGGCATTTTAGAGAGAATGCTTAGCAGTCATGTGGGTAGCAGATCAGTGAGGATAGGATTGGAGATAGGGGAAGCAATGGGGAGGGTATTCAGTTAGGGAGGCAGAAAGTGGTGAAAACATACTTTTAAGCAGGTGCAGTGGCCATTGAGAGTAGTAGACAGATTTGAGACACGGATAGTATATAAAATTTACAGAATTTAGCACTGATTAGATGTGAGATTAATGAAGAAGCATCTAGTATGACTCCAATGATTTCTCCTTTGATCAAAAGGGTGACCATCCACCATACACTATGATAAACAGAATTTGGCACCTTTTGGGAAAATATGTCTATTATCAGAAAACATGTCTATTTTTGAGCATAAAATATTTTATAAATTACTGATAAGTCTTCAAACCTATTTCTCCTATCTATTATTGTAGATGAGATTACTATCTACCCAATTGAGTAAATTTGCTTTTTGTTTTCCATGTTCCCACCATATTTTGAACTCCTCCTTAGACTACAAATGCTAATATTCTATTAGGCATTCTAATGTCACATTCATCTTTATGATGCACAGCTCAGATTGATGTGTAGTTGCCTCTGAGATGGGGTTACCCAATACTTAAACCATATTAAATGTTAAATCATTTCTGATATTAGAAACACATGACTCCAAATGACCTTCCAACATTTGCTGTCTGTTTATTCAGTGGAAGAATTTGTGGTTTTTCAAAATGTGCTGCATACTTCTACTTGAATATGCTTAACTTTTCTTCTTGAAATTTATCTAAAAATAATGTCTAAAACTATTTAAATGACAAGTATTTAAACTATCATCATATACTTGTATATTTCTGTCATTGAATTTTACTTAAGCTATTTTATAATAATTTCATAGATCATTATTAAAAATATATAAAATATTCTCTAAAAGTTTTCAGTTAATAATAGAAACAAGTAAATGAGGTTCTAGATTACCACCCATGTGTTATTCCTTTTGCCAGAAATAACCATTGTTAACAACTTAATGTGTGTCCTGGAAGGCCATTTCTCATGCATTTATATTTATGTAAATGTGTGTGTGTGTGTGTACATACAGATGTATAGATTTTCACATAAAAATACTACCTGTTGTCCATCAACTTGATTATTTTTTACTTATCCTATGTTGAAAACCATTTCCATGTCCATACTTTAAAGCTATCCAATAATTTTAAATTGCTGCATATTTTCTATATTATGAATGTAATACAGCCTTGTGCACATTGTTATATTGAAAGACAGGTCCAAGAAAACCCCATGTATTACATCAAAATTATAAATTCTCACCAAGACAGTATTATGAAAATGATAAAAATCCAAAACTGAGAAATATAATACATAAATCCAAATGACAACTTGTATGTGGAATACATACATTACTCCTACACAACAATAAAAAATAGCAAACAATCCAACACAAATGGACAGAAGTCTTGGATAAAAACTTTATGAAAAAGATATAAGAATGGCAAATGAGAGCATGAAAATATGTTCAAAATCACTAGTCAATAGAAAAATGCAAATTAAAATAAAAAATGAGATTCCACTGCACATCCAGTACAATGAGTAAAGTTAAAAAGATATCAATATAAGTGTTGAAAAGAATGCAGAACAACTTGCATATACTCTCGATGGGAATGTAAAATAGTATAACCAGTTTGAAAAACCATTCGACAGCTTCTTACAAAGTTAAACTACATACTTACTTTGATCCAACAATGTTACTTGGTAATTACCCAGAAATGAAAAGCTATGTCTATCAAAAAACTCATATAGGAATGTTTTTGCAACTTATTCATGATAGCTGAAATTTAGATACAACCTAGATGTCAATCAACAGGAGAACAAATAAAAAAAAATTGTGATTTTTGTGTTTTAGTGGTAAAAAAAAATCTTGGGGTGCCTGGGTAGCTCAGTTGGTTAAGCTCCTGAGTCTTGATTTTGGCTAAGGTCTTGATCTCAGGGTCCTGGGATCAGCCCCTGTGGGCTGGCTCTGCACTCAGTGGGGAGTCTGCTTCTCTCTCTTCCCCTTTCCCTTTGCCTCTCCTCCATGTGCACTCTCTTTCTCTCTCTCAAATAAATAAATAAATAAATAAATAAATAAATAAATAAATCTTAAAAAAAATCTAAACACAAAACTCCTAGATATAAGCATACACCCACTTTAAATGTCAGTAGGCTTTCCAAATTTCTATCCAGAAACATGTAAAAGTGATAGTGACAAAATGTTACCATTATTTTGAGAGTAGATGCTCTTCTACTCTCAAAGCAGTTTATCATTCTATTTCATATTATATTATTAGGTCATATGAAGCTTCAGAATTAAACTTAAGTAGTTCTAAATCACGTACAAATTTTACAATGCAGATTTAGAATTAAATGAAGCTTTTAAAAAATTGTCTATTAACTGGATGAGTTGATATTCTTAAAATTTTTAAATTAATACAATTAGACATAAAGCCAGTCTCATTATTCTTTCTGCGATGTGTAGAGAAGGCAACAGTTCAGCATAATCCAAAATAAATTCCCTTGCACATTAGAAAAATAATCAATATTTCATGAAACAAGTGAAAATTGCATTAGCCTGGGCACAGTTTATCAGGTGAAACTGGTGTTTGGTCCACTTAAAGGAATTCCAGCTGCATATAAAGATCTTGAACTTTAGCTACTGATAACTTTTCAGTTTAATTCTTAACTCTCCATCACTAAGTTTTGATAGAGAAAATCTCATTACCATGCCTGCTGACACCAGTACAAATTCAGTGCTTCCTACCTCATAGGGACATATTTTACTCACTGCTCTTCAGATTTTTCTCATATTCTTTGTTCCACAGACTTTTCTACTCTTCCCACCACCCCCTTCTCTCCACCCCTCTTACTCTCTATCTTTGTGGGGACATCATGTCTGCCTCTTCAGTAAAGTAGAAATCCATACATAGGACACCTCTTGGTTTCACACAATCTCATCTGGACTTGACTCTTAAAACATCTACACTTTATCAAGTCTTAGAAAAAAAGACTTCTCTAAAACTTAGTTCTCAATCTATACATTATTTCTATTCCTTTGTTCTGGAAATTTGTTCCCTTCTCTTTCCTTTAATTTCAATATTAATTATTCTCTGGTGGTGTGTGTGTGACTGTGTGTATGGATTCTGTGGTTGGTGTTGTGGGTGTGAATTATGCCTCAGTAAGCGGCTTGTATCCAATGAAGAATCATCTTAAACCGACCAACACGTTTTTAACCTAATTTATATATGTGTAAAATCTACAGTCATTGGTGAGAGTAGCCAAGGCGGTATATACACTCATCATATCTCGCACCAATATATTAGAGTTTACTAAACATAAAAACCCTGGAGTTTTCACAGATCAATGCACAGCTCTAGACCATTAGGTGCTGTGCCTCCACTCTCTTAACACTGAAAGTGTATGTCTCTGTCCGGAGGGTGCACCTCACTTTGAGGAGACCTTATGCACACTGACAGCCGAGTCAGGTGCCAAGAGAGATCAAGGCAACTGTTTCAGGTGATCAATGGACCATCACTGATATTTACCTGGAAGTTTCAGTACCATGACCTTCTACCTCTACCCCAAAGAAGCATATGTGTCTGTGCATGTGTGTAGTATATATTAAGAAAAAGATTTATTTTAGGTATATCTGGTAGTTTTATTTTTGGTGATCTTTCTTAAGTTAAATTAATGCTCCAAAATGGCTACCTGTAGTTGGTTTGTGTATTTTGTGGAGTTAACGTAACCTGGTACCTTGCAGGTCTTAGAACCTGATGTTCTGCCTCCTTTCCTGTAGTCTGCAAGTAAGTTTTACTTTGTTACTTCCTAATTTATGTCCTCATTAACCCTTTCTTTTATCTTAAGATAAATTTAAGGGAACTTAAATTAACTTCTGGGATTACATACTGCCTCCATTTCTATACCCTGTAATTAAGAAGTTTTCCTTTACCACCCTGTCAATAGTATCTCTTATACACACCTCCCACACGCTCATTAGATAAGGACATTGATGTTTTCTCCAGTCTTATTCAAGGTGCTGTGGAAATGCAATCCCAAGCTGCCAATTTTTCCAGATGCATTGCAGCAACAGAGCCATTATACCTAGAAATTCTGGAGTTTCTCAGTGCTTCAAATTACTTGAGTGAGCACCATTCCGTCTACCCACAAAAAACCCTCTTCCTGTTAATATCAAAAAACATTTTTTTATTTAAATCAAATGGTTTATGTTAGCTCTTTCTTTTTCCTACTCAATCTATCTAAATGTTGCTTCATTTTCAGCAAGATCCCTATCTTGTTTTTTAGTATATAACACTTTAAAAACTTCTATTTTTGACAGTTTCTCCTTAGTTGACTATTTTTTAAACTCATGCAAATTTGCATGTGATCCCTAAGTCTTCATATTTCCATTTCCCACTCACATACTACCCTAGAAGTATAATCCATTTGTAAAGAATTAACATCTCCTGGATGGTGAAGATTCCTCATATATGTTTCCAGCAAGTTATGGTCCCCCATGCAGATAGAGTTTCTGGAGAAACTTTGAACTTCTAAACTCTCAGCTGAACTCTAATTTTCGCCCCTAAAATGTCTTTTATATCCAATCTTGTCACAGTTGGCAAACAAACAACATCAGTACTTTAAGCTCTTTTTTCTTTCTATAATCTTATATTCAAGGTTTATGTCATCTCTTAGTTCTACCTCTGTAAAATCTCCTGATGATGTAACTGAATATCTATCCCCACTACCACCAGCTTAGTGAATCTTTTGGCTGGAAAATTATAGTCATAGCTTAACTTTTTCTTTTGCACATTTTTTTTGCCTTAATCCTTATCATTTAAAAAATAGTTTAAATATTAAAAAAAATCCTCATGCTTTCCCCATGCTAAAAAATGCAGTCAGGTATCAAGTAACTAATATGTGCTTGTCACTTTTCTATGTGCTTCTCTATGCATTAAAGTTATCCCTGAGTTTCCATTTTTATAAAGGATAAAAAGTCCAAGGCTCTAGCTTGTCATACACACATTATTATAGAAGTATCAACTCCCTTTAGCCTCTCAAATTTGCAAAGCCTGTTATATACATGCACTTACACAGAGAATGAAACCACATGTATGCACGTATACACATTTCATTAATGAGCACTCAGTGTCTAATTTACATATGCAGTGTATGAAGTGTTTAGCACCATCTTTATTTCATTCTGCTATTGATGCTGTCACTCATATCTCACAGTTGCACAATATGCATTATTGATAACTTCTAAGCTAGTTTTAAAAAGCATAGTTTTTCATTTCAAGTTTAGATCTTTTTCATTGTTCTTGAATCTCAAGCCATAAAGTTATATTATTTTATTTGGGTTCGGTTTCCCAACGAATCAGATATGAAAGCATTCTAAAGAGATACTCTTACAACCCAAACACAAGGGCTTCTCAATGAGAAAAATAAATAAAAAATATTCCAAAGATAAGCTTATAACAAAACATTTTAAAACATATAATCAATATACCATCCCTGAGAGTCAGCAGATAAAATAAAAGGATTAAAAATACATTAAAATAACTCAAATGTGAGCAGAATATAAATTATATCTACAATAAGTATATAAAGAATAGAAGGGATTAAAATCATAAAAAGAACAAGCAGATTGGTAAATTAATAGTGCAGAATTTCTAGAAATGTTATTTATAACATTTAGCAATAAAAACATAAAAAGATTGATTACACCTAGACAAAGTGTCTATACACAGCAAGATAGATATTGGGAAAATGTTGTGTAAGGAAATCTAGGGAAATAAAGAGATGAAAAAATAAGAGTGATTAAAAGAAAATAATATCTTGGAACCAAGAAGGATGCCAAGTTCTGATAAAATAAAAATAAAATCACACATAGAAATATCAGTATACTTAGGATACCAAAAGTATTTAGTCAATCTCAAAAGTGAAAAACTAGAATCTCTAGGCTAAAAATTAAAACCTTGGAGGCAATATTAGAGACCAAATGATATAAGAATACTTCCAGAGTGTAAGTACAAATAAATATTAATAGAGGATGATATATTCGGCTAAGTTAATTATCAAGAGTGAGCAAGGAAAATTAAAAACATTTTTTTAGATAAATGGACACATTTTAGATATCCAGGATCTGTGGACCCTATTTTTAATGAATTTTTACCATTCTCAGTGGTAGGGCATAGGATTATTATTAATACTTAACTATAATCATAAGATTAATAAAATAGTTCATCATTTTTCTTCTGAACTCAGCACCAGAGTAACTATCTAGGATGCTGAAATTTGAGATTTTTCAGAAAATGCCATAGTGTTATATTTGGGAAGAAAAATCTTAAAACAGTAACAGAGCTTCCTCCAAAAATCTTTATAATAGCTTAAAAAAGCAATCCTAATATACATATTTTATATACATCTAATGTAGGATATTTTCACAATTATTTGCAGGTCTGTCAGTTTTTTTGAAGATGTCCTTACTCACTTATGTAAAACTAGCACTGATATTTGTTGGTATGTATTTGGTATTTATTTGTTGAATAAATTAATGTATGAATCTTGCCTTAAATTTTTCTGAGTGTTCAGGAAACAAACTGAGTGTTACTGGAGTGGTTGGGGGTGGGAGGGATGGGGTGGCTGGGTGATAGACATTGGGGAGGGTATGTGCTACAGTGAGCGCTGTGAATTGTGCAAGACTGTTGAATCACAGATCTGTACTTCTGAAACAAATAACGCAACATATTTTAAGAAAAAAGAAAAAGAAGAAGATAACAGGAGAGGAAGAAAAGGGGAGTATGTTAGAGGGGGAGACAAACCATGAGAGATGATGGACTCTGAAAAACAAACTGAGGGTTCTAGAGGGGAGGGGGGTAGGGGGATGGGTTAGCCTGGTGATGTGTATTGAGGAGGGCACGTTCTGCATGGAGCACTGGGTGTTATGAACAAACAATGAATCATGGAACACTGCATCAAAAACTAATGATGTAATATATGGTGATTAACATAACAATAAAAAAATTAAAAAAAATTTTTCTGAGTGTTTTCATGCCCATCATTAATCAGATTCACAAGATATATAATACTACCTGTTCTACATATATAAAGAAATTAAAATTTTAAAAACATAAGTGATTGTGCAAGATTAACATGGAAAATAGCCCAGGATTAGGAAAATAGCACAGGAATAGTTAGGATTCTAACTCTTAATTTAGTGTTTTCTACATTCTACAGTATGGTTTTCTAATGATTTTGCTCTCACGTTATCTTGTGAAATATATCTTGTAAATAAGATCTTTTTATTTTTTAATAAGATGTTTTTAATAAAAAATTTAATAAATAATTATTTAGGTGTAGCATATATACATTATATATTTACCTCAAGTATTTGTAGTCTTGCATTTTGTAATATTGACAGTTTTATTTATATTTTTAAGAAAAAGAATAATTTTAGATCAGCTGTAAGAAGTAATTCTTTTACCTGTGATTTGTTACATTGTGTTCCCATCACAAAAGAGTTTAAAATTTTGGATCATATTATATAATGTTACAGAATATTTTACTTCCAGAATATCTGTTCTTTATTCTACAGTTTTTATTAAATACTTATTGAATATTTAAGATTACTAGTCAAAGACACAGGTCTTATTGTTGTATGATGTATATACAGCAAAGGAAATAACATTTACACAGATATTCATCATGCCAAACAAAATAGAAGAGATATACCATAAAAGACTAAATTCTTATGGAAATTCAAAAGACAGGAAGGGTCCTACTGGCTAGGATATCTAACAATGCTTCATGAATAATAGAATTTAAATGTGGGGGAAGAATAGAGGTATAGAATTGACTGAAGAAATAGGAAGAAATGGAGAAATGTGAAGATTAAAATTGTCGAGTCCAGTTTGATTGGAGCCTCTGATAGGTGAGGAGAGTAAGATTAATGGTGAAGCCAGATGATGGAGGCCAAGGGCTGGATCATGCTGTGCTGATTCCAGGCTGTGTTTGAAAGCTGATGGAAAGGCATGGATAGATATACGTTATCCATCTGCACATCATACAACGCAGAGAAGTATAGTAGGTTTATTTTCTAAAACAGATTTATAGCTTTTATAACTTCTAAGTTTGTTCCCCAAACTGGCTAAGAAATAACTCCCCTATGAAGTTGATAATGGCTGTATAATTGTAAGTCACAGTGCTATAAGAAGAACCCTGACCTCAAAAGAAAACTGGATACTATTCTTGTTCTTCAATTTATTACCCAAAGATATGTTACATTCCAAGTGCCCCAGTTTCTTCAGCTGTAAAATAAAAAAAAGAGTGAAAATTTCTGCTAAGAGAGTTCGGGGATCCGAAGTCTAAGGAATCACTAAATTGTACTGATGAAACAGGAATTAAATCATTCTCCGCGTGCCACAAATGTTAGCATTCTAAATATATCAAAGAATTTCTAGCAAGTAACTCTAACTCATTCTAATCCAAATTAATAAGAGACTTGGCTGGGAATACGAATAAAGTAATTACTTATGCAAACCAGATGAAATGATAACTCTGTTTCAACATGAGATCTATAATCTTTTTTTTTCCCTTTCTGCTGTATTGATATCCAGGTGATTCTCTACTTCATTCACTGATGTGTTAGCTATTGAGCACGACTAAATTCTTCAACTACTTGCATTTCCAACTGGTATTATCTTTTGTGAATAACTGTTGACACTGTGCACATTTGCAAAACCCTACCTTTTTTTTCCCCAACCTCCTGTGGACCTTCCCTAAGCCTCTTGTAAGAGGAGGAATCAGGCTTACCTTTTATTATGTTTTTTGCCATGACAGAATAACCCCGTAGAAATAAACTGGCAGTGACTCCTTAAAAAGCTCTCGCTTTCCTTTGGTTCACATACACAAAAAAATGTATCTGCCGGGGTACTATACCAATGTCCTGTTTTTTTGTTGTTTTGTTTTGTTTGATTGTTTGCATATTTGTCTCAGGTCCTTCAGATTCTTGGCCTATATAGAGCCATCACAAAATGTGTAACATTGTGCAGGAAGAAACTTTAATGGTCATTGGACCCAGGCCTTATTCTTGTGGCAGGTACAGCTAGAGCAGTCAATTCTTGCGTCCAAGTTAGAAATTAACACTAGAAAATGTGGGGCTAAGGGAGTGATGATGATCTCTCCAGATGTTAATGGAAATGAATACAATATAAATATTGAATACAATATAAAATATTGAATAAAATATTTCTTACAAAAGGGAATTGTCATTCTGCACAAGATTTAGGCTGAAATGCTAAATACAAGTGAGTAACAAAGAAAAAGGGAGAAATGACTCTTGAAGTCATTACCCCGGAATTAGAAGAAAAAACAGCTGTTATAGCAGTTTTTTTTAAAGATTTTATTTATTTATTTGAGAGAAAGAGAGAGCATGAGCGGGGGGTGGAGGGGCAGAGGGAGAAGTAGACTCCCTGCTGAGGGGGGAGCCCATGGAGGGGCTCCATCCCAGGACCCCAATATCATAACCTGAGCCAAAGGCAGACACTCAACCGAGATACCCAGGTGCCCCTGTTTTGGTAGTTTTATCTCAGGGTGTTGATTCTCAAGGAATTTGAGGTGCACTGCAGAATATGTGCAACTTTCTCAGGGAGAACAGCAAAAAGCTTCCCTTCTTCTTCCATGAATAAGTGAATAAGTAATATTAAAATTGATCTATAAATAAATCAAAACAGGTTTATTAAGGTCATAATGAATGTTGAATAGTCAAGAATACAATAAAAATATCAGCAATTCCAAAGCTGGTAAAAGATATTTCAGGTCCACGCTTACATTAATTACTAGTACTTTCTGTCCAAATAAAAACTAGGAAGGGTCCCCTCTCTTACTGGAAAGCTACACTGCAGAGTCAGATGAAACCACCACTAGCTATTAATCATGGTTTCTTTTTTTGTTTGTTTGTTTACATCTTAGACGTCTCCCTGTCCCACTGACATTTTTATTTCATTTTTATTCATTTAAAAATAAAAAATGCAAAAGAAGAAAACATCATGTAAAATTCCAATCCAAATATACAATCCTATTAGCCTATTGTTATATAATTATTTAGTGTATTTTATTTTATTTTATTAGCATTTAACAGTTTACTTTTTTTATTTAAGTTCAATTAGCCAACATTTAGTACATCATTAGTTCCAGAGTTCAATCATTACTTAGTGTATTTTAGAAACATTTGTATTTTATATTAACGGTGAATGTACATAGTTTTAAATAATTCAAAATACTTTTTTGTAACTGCTTTTTTTTTTTTAAAGATTTTATTTACTTATTCATGAGAGACAGAGAAAGAGAGAGAGAGGCAGAGGGAGAAGCAGCCTCCCAAGGAGCAGGGAATCCGATGCAGGGCTCGATCCCAGGACCCTGGGATCATGACCCGAGCTGAAGGCAGATGCTTAACTATCTGAGCCACCCAGGCGCCCTGTAACTGCTTTTTATAAATATCATTATTAATATCTAAAAATTACTTAATCCAGTGGATTTGGTATAAGTCTATTTAGTAATCATGCACTTAGATGGGTTTAGTTACCAAGAATTTAATTGAGAACACTAAAGAGAGAAGCAGCTTTTATTAAAAACACTGTGTAAGCATTTTTGGAAGGAATTGTGTTTTTTGGTCTTCTCTAATTTCTAATAATTTAGTCTATTTATTCCTTTCTGATGAAATAATCATGCAATCTATACTCATAAATAATAAATTATTTTCCACAATCTACATATTGCTTAAAATACATAGCTCATATGGTTACTAGGTCAGCAAGTATAAGAATATTTGAGATTTTTGAGTTATATTATTAAAGTGTTTTCCACAAAGGGTTGTATCATTTGTATTGTATCAACAATTCAGAAATCTTTGTTTCACCATATTCTTGCCAGTATTAACATTTTAAAACAATCATTGTGAAGTAAATTATATTTTAATTTCATTCACTGGCAATTATGACATTTCCATATTTACAAAATTTTGTATTTCTTGATTTGTGAATTCTTTGCTCACAACCTTTTTTATCTTCATGTAATTTTTTGGGTTTAGTATTTTACCATCATTCTTTGAAGAAGGCTAGATTATCTCCATATTCAAGGATACATATTAGTTGAAAACATAAAAGAACTCTATACTCAAAATGTGCTCCAAAGAGTCAAGTGATTTAGAAAGGCTAGAACCTCTCTTATAAATGAAAAATTTATATGTTCATGGAACAGAATTACTTAATATCAGAGCAAATGATGCTTTTCAAACAGTGTAGCACATGCCAATAAAGGTTATGGCTGTACTGTAATTCTTCTATAGTACACAGTAAAAATATTGTGGGCCTATTCTCCGTATATGGCACCATCTTGTAAACTAAAGACTTACAAATAAAATGAAAAGTTATAAATATATTGCACAATGGAAAAAGGTGAAGTGGTTGCTAATACTAATTCATTAAAATTTTATAATATTTGACAATTTGATCATTTAATTTAACAAAACTGTAAATTCTTGATTAAATCAGGCATCCAGATGCCCAGGAGTTATTTTTCCTACCTTCAAGACACTCAGAGTAATAGTCATGAAAGAATGAGATCTGGGAGAGGAGCAAGATGGCAGAAGAGTAGGGGACCTAAATTTCATCTGGTCCCAGGAATTCGGCTGGATAGGGATCAAACCATTCTGAACACCTACGAACTCAACAGGGGTTCGAAGAAAAGAATAGCAGCAACTCTCTGAACAGAAAAACAACCACTTTCTGGAAAGTAGGACACGCGGAGAAGTGAATCTGAGGCAATATTCGGGAAGATAGACGGTGGGGGAGGAGGCCTCCGTCAGCCACTACTGGCAAGTGATAGAGCTGGAGAGCACAAAATCGGAAATTTTAGAAGTCGGCTCTGCTGAGGGCTGTTGCTCCAGGGACTAAGTGGGAGGTGAAATCCTCACTGGGACAATGTGGTCTCAGGGCCATCAGGGTCATAGGAAGACCAGGGATGCCTGAGTGTGGCAGAGCTCCCAGGTAACAGAGTGGGGAAGCCAACTGCAGAGACAGAGCCGAGGAGTGGGCTCTCAGCTCGGGGTTGCCATAAATCCCGAAGAACAGTTGGGGCACTGCTCTTCTAGTAGGGACCCAACAAGTAGCAGATCCGGGGAGACTCCCCTTCCTCCCCTGGGAGGACTGGCGTGGGAGTGCACGGCAGGGATCTGCTGGGTTTGGAGACTCCACACGGGGTCGTGTGCCAGAGATAGAAATGCTCGGTCACAGGCCGGGTGAGCATGGATTGTGGCCAGAGACCAGGGAGATGGGAGTGATTGACTGCTTTTCTCTGGGGGGTGCACTGAGGAGTGGGGACCCGAGTTCTTGGCTCCTCTGGGCAGAGATTGGGAGGCCACCATTTTCACTCTCATCCTCCAAACCTGTACAGAAAGCTGGCAGGGAACAAAAGCTCCCGAGAGCAAACCTGAGCAGATTACTTAACCCGGACTGGCCAGGGCTGGGCAATTCTGCCTCAGGCAACAAGCCCCTCCCCCAGAAGATCAGTAAGAACAGCCAGCCAAGACCAAATTTACTGATCAATGAGAATGGCAAAACTCCAGCACTAGAGGAATACTGCTCATAGAATTCATGGCTTTTTCCCCATGATTCTTTATTCTTTCAAAGTTAAAATTTTAAGCTTTTTCTTTTTTGAATTTTTCTTTTTCCCTTTTTCAACAAACATCTTGTCAATCCCTTTTTAAAAATCTTTTTATTTTTCATTTTAAGGTCATATTCTATCCCTTTATAGTAATTAACCTTATTTTTAGTATATATATATATATATATATATATATATATATATATATATAAAGTTGTTCTTGCTTTCAAATTTTGGGATACAGTTTCTTCTAACAGACCAAAATATACCCTAAATCTCTAGGGTATGGCTTTGTTCTAGTCTTCTCCCTATCACATTCTCTCCCTTTTTTTTTTTAAATCCTCTTCTTTCTATTTTCAACCAACTTCTTATCTTCTCAATTCCTTTTATAAAATCCTTTATAATTTCCATCTTTACAGTCATATTACATACCTTCATTGTATTAACCCTTATTTTTGTACATATATAAGTTTTTCTTTCTTTAAAATTTTGGGAGGCACTTTCCTCTAACAGACCAAAATACACCCAAAATCTAGTGAGTGGCACTGATCTATGCACCAGCCTGATGATATTTGAACATATAATGGTTGTTTTGTTTGTTTGTTTGTTTGTTTGTTTTTATCTTTTTTTTTCTTTTTTCATTCTTCCCCTTTCTTTTCTCCTGGTTTCAGGTCTCTTCTGATTTGTTTAGTGTATATTTTTCTGGGAAATGTTACTCTGTTACCATTTTGATGTCTCATTCATGTATTCTCCTCTGGACAAAATGACAAGATGGAAAAAATCACCTCAAAAAAAAGAACAAAAGGCAGTACCGACTGCCAGGGACCTAATCATATGGACATTAGTAAGTTGTCAGAACTAGAGTTCAGAATGATGATTTTAAAGATACTAGCTGGGCTTGAAAAAGGCATGGAAGATATTAGTCAAACCCTTTCTGGAGAAATAGAAGAACTAAAATCTAACCAAGTCAAAATCAAAATGGCTATTAATGAGGTGCAATCAAAAATGGAGGCTCTAACTGCTAGGATAAATGGGGCAGAAGAGAGAATTAGTGATATAGAAGACCAAATGATGGAAAATAAGGAAACAGAAAAAGAGATAAACAACTACTGGATCACAAGGGCAGAATTTGAGAGATAAATGATAATATAAGATGAAACAATATTAGAATAATTGGGATCCCAGAAGAAGAAGAAAGAGAGAGAGGGGCAGAAGGTATATTGGAGCAAATTATAGCAGAGAACTTCCCGAATTTGAGGAAGGAAACAGGCATCAAAATCCAGGAGGCACAGAGAACCCCCCTCAAAATCAATAAAAATAAGTCAACACCCCAACATCTACTAGTAAAACTTACAAGTCTCAGAGACAAAGAGGAAATCCTGAAAGCAGATTGGGACAAGAGATCTGTAACCTACAATGGTAGAAACATTAGATTGGCAACAGACCTATCCACAAAGACCTGGAAGGCCAGAAAGGACAAGCATGATATATCCAGAGTACTAAATGAGAAAAATAAGCAGCCAAGAATACTATATCCAGCTAGGCAGTCATTGAAAATAGAAGGAGAGATAAAAAGCTTCCAGGACAAACAAAAACTAAAGGAATTTGCAAACACAAAACCAGCCCTACAAGAATATTGAAACGGGTCCTCTGAGCAAAGAGAGAGCCTAAAAGTAACATAGACCAGAAAGGAACAATATACAGACCAGAAAGGAATACAGACAATATACAGTAACAATCACCTTACAGGCAATACAATGGCACTGAATTCACACCTTTCAATAGTTACCCTGAATGTGAATGGGCTAAATGCTCCAATCAAAAGACACAGGGTATCAGATTCGATAAGAAAACAAGACCCATTGATATGCTGTCTGCAAGAGACTCATTTTAGATTCAAAGACACCCCCAGATTGAAAGGGGGAGGGGTGGAAAATCATTTACCATGCTAATGGACACCAAAGAAAGCTGGGGCAGCAATCCTTATATCAGACAAATTAGATTTTAAACCAAAGAGTATAAGAGATGAGGGAGGACACTATATCCTACTTAAAGGGTCTATCCAACAAGAGGATCCAACAATTGTAAATATTTATGCCCCTAACATGGGAGCAGGCAATTATATAAGCCGATTAATAACAAAAGCAAAGAAACACATCGACAACAATACAATAATAGTGGAGGACTTTAACACCCCCCTCACTGAAATGGACAGATCATCTAAGCAAAAGATGAAAAAGGAAATAAAGACTTTAAATGACACACTGGACCAAATGGACTTCACAGACATATTCAGAACATTCCATCCCAAAGCAACGGAATACACATTCTTCTCTAGTGCCCATGGAACATTCTCCAGAATTGATCATATCCTAGGTCACAAATCAGGTCTCAACCAGTACCAAAAGATTGGGATCATTCCCTGCATATTTTCGGACCACGTTGCTTTGAAACTAGAACTCAGTCACAAGAAGAAAGTTGGAAAGACTCAAATACATGGAGGCTAAAGAGCATCCTACTAAAGAATGAATGGGTCAACCAGGAAATTAAAGAAGAATTAAAAAAATTCATGGAAACCAATGAAAATGAAAACACAACTGTTCAAAATCTTGGGATGCAGTTAAGGCAGTGCTAAGAGGAAAGGATATAAAAATACAAGCCTTCCTCAAGAAACAAGAAAGTTCTCAAATACACTATCTAACCCTACACCTAAAGGAGCTGGAGAAAGAACAGCAAATAAAGCCTAAACCCAGCAGGAGAAGATAAATAATGAAGATCAGAGCAAAAATCAATGAAATAGAAACCAAAAGAACAGTAGAACAGATCAACTAAACTAAGAGCTGGTTCTTTGAAAGAATTAACAAGATTGATAAACCCCTGGCCAGACTTATCAAAAAGAAAAGAGAAAGGACCCAAAAAAATAAAATCATGAATGAAAGAGGAGAGATCACAAACAACACCAAAGACATACAAGCAATTAGAAGAACATATTATGAGCAATTGTATGCCAGGAAATTAGACAATCTGGAAGAAATGGGTGCATTCCTAGAGATGTATCAACAACCAAAACTGAACCAGGAAGAAACAGAAAACCTGAAAAGACCTATAACCACTAAGGAAATTGAAGCAGTCATCAAAAATCTCTCAAAAAACAAGAGCCCAGGGTCAGATGCCTTCCCAGGGGAATTCTACCAAATATTTCAAGAAGAATGAATACCTATTCTTCTGAAACTGTTCCAAAAAATAGAAATGGAAGGAAAACTTCCAAACTCGTTTTATGAGGCCACCATTACCTTGATCCCAAAACCAGAGAAAGACCCCATCAAAAAGGAGAATTACAGAACAATATCCTTGGTGAACAAGGATGGCAAAAATCTCACCAAAATACTAGCTAATAGGATCCAACAGTACATTCAAAGCATTATTCACCCCAACCAAGTGGGATTTATCCCTGGGCTGCAAGGTTGGTTCAACATCTGCAAATCAATCTGTGTGATACAATACATTAATAAAAGAAAGAACAAGAACCATATGATCCTCTCAATAGATGCAGAAAAGGCATTTAACAAAGTACAGCATCCTTTCTTGAACAAAACTCTTCGGAGTATAGATATAGAGGTTACATACCTCAATATCATAAAAGCCATCTATGAAAACCCCACAGCGAATATCATTCTCTATGGGGAAAAATTGAGAGCTTTCCTCCTAAGTTCAGGAACACGGCAGAGATGTCCACTATCACCACAGCTATTCAACGTAAATATTAAAAGTCCTAGCCACAGCAATTAGACAACAAAAAGAAATCAAAGGCATCTGAATCGGCCAAGAAGTCAAATTCTTACTGTTTGCAGATGATATGATAATTTATGTGGAAAACCCAAAGAACTCCACCCAAAACTGCTAGAACTCAAACAGGAATTCAGTAAATTGGCAGGATATAAAATCAATGCACAGAAATCAGTGGCATTCCTATACACCAACAACAAGACAGAAGAAAGAGAAATTAAGCGATCAATCCCATTTACAATTGCACCCAAAACCATAAGATACCTAGGAATAAATCTAACCAAAGAGGCAAAGAATCTGTACTCAGAAAACTGTAAAATACTCATGAAAGAAATTGAGGAAGACACAAAGAAAGGGAAAAACGTTCCATGCTCATGGATTGGAAGAACAAATATTGTGAAGATGTCAATGCTACCTAGAGCAATCTACACATTCAATGCAATCCCTATAAAATACCATCCACTTTTTTCAAGGAAATGGAACAAATAATCCTAAAATTTATATGGAACCAGAAAAGACCCCAAATAGCCAGAGGAACGTTGAAAAAGAAAAGCAAAGCTTGTGACATCACAATTCCGGACCTCCAGCTCTATTACAAAGCTGTCATCATCAAGACAGTATGGTACTGGCACAAAAACAGACACATAGACCAATGGAGCAGAATAGAGAGCCCAGAAATGGACCCTCAACTCTATGGTCAACTAATCTTCGACAAAGCAGGAAAGAATGTCCAAGGGAAAAATGGCAGTCTCTTCAACAAATGGTGTTGGGAAAATTGGACAGCCACATGCAGAAGAATGAAACTGGACCATTTCCTTACACCACACACAAAAATAGACTCCAAATGGTTGAAAGACCTAAATGTGAGGCAGGAGTCCATCAATATCCTAAAGGAGAACAGAGGAATCAACCTCTTCGACCTCAGCCGCAGCAATTTCTTCCTAGAAACATTGCCAAAGGCAAGGGAAGCCAGGGCAAAAATGAACTATTGGGATTTCATCAAGATAAAAAGCTTTTGCACAGCAAAAGGAACAGTCTACAAAACCAAAAGACAACCGACAGAATGGGAGAAGGTATTTGCAAATGACATATCAGATAAAGGGTTAGTATCTGAAATCTATAAAGAACCTATGAAACTCAACACCCAAAGAACAAATGATCCAATCAAGAAATGGGCAGAAGACATGAACAGACATTTTTCCAAAGAAGATATCTAAATTGCTAACAGACACATGAACAAGTGCTCAACATCGCTCGGCATCAGGGAAATCCAAATCAAAACCTTGATGAGATACCACCTCACACCAGTCAGAATGGCTACAATTAACAAGTCCGGAAATAGCAGATATTGGCAGGGATGCAGAGAAAGGGGAACCCTCCTACACTGTTGGTGGGAATGCAAGCTGGTGTAACCACTCTGGAAAACAGTATGGAGGTTCCTCAAAAAGTTGAAAATAGAGCTACTATATGATCCAGCAATTGCACTAATAGGTATTTACCCCAAAAATACAAATGTAGGGACTCGAAGGGGTACGTTCACCCTGATTTTTATGGCATCAATGTCCAAAATAGCCAAACCATGGAAATAGCTAAGATGTCCATTGATAGATGAATGGATAAAGAAGATGTGTTATATATATACAACGAAATATTATGCAGCCATCAAAAAGGATGAGATCTTACCATTTGCAATGACGTGGATGGAACTGGAGGGTATTATGCTGAGCGAAATAAGTTAATCAGAGAAAGACATGTATCATGTGATCTCACTGATAGAAGGAATTATTTTTTTTAATTATTTTTTCAAGATTTTATTTATTTATTTATTTGAGAGAGCGAGAATGAGAGAGAGAGAGAGCACATGAGAGGGGGAGGGTCAGAGGGAGATGCAGACTTCCCGCTGAGCAGGGACCCCAATGCGGGACTCGATCCCGTGACTCCAGGATCATGACCTGAGCTGAAGGCAGTCGCTTAACCAACTGAGCCACCCAGGCGCCTGATATGAGGAATTCTTAATCTCAGGAAACAAACTGAGCGTTGTTGAAGTGGTGAGAGTTGGGAGGGATGAGGTGGCTGGGTGGTGGACACTGGGGAGGGTAGGTGCTATGGTGAGTGCTATGAACTGTGTAAGACTGTTGAATCTCAGACGTGTACCTCTGAAATAAATAATACATTATATGTTAAAAAAAGGAAGAAGATAGTAGGATGGGAAAAATGAAGGGAGTGGAAATCAGAGGGGGAGATGAACCATCAGAGCCTATGGATTCTGAGAAACTGAGGGTTCTAGAGGGGAGGGGTGTAGGTGATGTGTTAGCCTGGTGATGGTTATTAAAAAGGGCACGTAGTGCATGGAGCACTAGGTGTTATAGGCAAACAATGATTCATAGAACACTACATCAAAAACTAATGATGTAATATATGGTGATAAACATAACATAATAAAATAAAAAAAAGAATTAAATTTATTTAAAAAAGTTAGAAATTTGATACTAAGACCTCCTTTTGGTACACCTTATATATTTGATACATTTTCACTACTTAGTTCAAAACATTTTTTCTTTTAAATATCTTCCATGATCTGTACCTTATTTAAAAGAGTATATCAATGGGTATTAAGGAGGGCATGTGTGGTGATTAGCACTGGGTGTTATATGCAATTAATGAATCATTGAACACTACATCAAAAACTAATGATGTACTACATGTTGGCTAATTGAACATAATAAAGAAATAAAATAAAATAAAAGAGTATTACATAATTTCCAAAAATTTGGAGGGTTTTCTACATATTTAAATACTATCAACTTCTTATTTATAGATATCCCATTATCTGATCCTGATCTTTTAGAAAATGAATGTTTATTCCTTAAGGTTATTCCACATATTCATATATAAAAATGTTAATACAAAAATTTAAACATTAGTTGACAATGTTTTATTTAAAATGCTATTATTGCAATGTTATAAGTTACCAATTAAAAAAGGAGAGTAGTAAATTATGATTTATTTCCTTCCTCTGAATTGTAAAAATTGTGGAAAGAGTGATAGCATATTATTTACTCATTATTTCAATAAATCCTACTGACCACTTACTATGTGTCTTACTACTTTTAACACCCTCAAACTCTGATGATAAAACATCAGTGATTCTGGGTGCCTGGGTGGCTCAGTCATTAAGTGTCTGCCTTCGGCTCAGTTCATGATCCCATGGTCCTGTGATCGAGCCCTGCATCGGGCTCCTTGCTCAGCCAGGAGCCTGCTTCTCCCTCTCCCGCTCCCCCTGCTTATGTTCCCTCTCTAGCTGTCTCTCTCTGTGTGTCAAATAAATAAATAAAATCTTTAAAAAAAAATCCATGATTCCTAGAAATTCATATTCCAGTGAGATGGCCATAGAATAATGCAATAAATGCTTCAGGAAGGATGTGATTAAATTTCAAAGTAAGAACAGAGGAAAAGTGATTAATTTTCCCTTGATGAATAAAAAAAATAGAGATTGACCAAGTTGCTACTTTAAATCATTAAGATTTTGCCACATGAATAAGGCAAGCTGGGCTTTACTTGTGGTATAATTCTATGTTCAAAAAATTAAAAGTTTTATACTGGGACTATCATATACACTTGTTAAAGCAATATCCTGGATATTTATTATGAAAAATTAGTATAAGTATCTCATAGAATTCCAAATTTACATTTTCATATCTAGCAACAATGATTTAATTTAGTTAAATTTTATAGTTTGAAGGTCAAGTGAGTGAGGTTTGGCTGTGTATCACTAAACAAATCTAATTACAAGCGTTTTACCTTCTGGCATGATAATGTGGAAATAGATCAGTAACATCAAAAATAAGGAAGTAACAACAGAAAAATCATAAACCCAAAAAATCTTCCTACATAGTCTTTTCAAACTGATGATTTATTTGGATTGGAATTTTTTTTTCTTTGAGAATGCAAATGCTTGGGGATGGCTCTGTCATGTGTTTGGAAGTATGTGTTGGCAAATTTTGAATTCAGACATTAGAGTTTCTTTACAGCAATGAATTTGTCAATTTTGTTCAGTGCAGATCAAAATTGAACTAGTTGAATCATATCAGGATGGTGTTTTATTTCATACCATACATCTCTCTTCAGCTTTTTATGTCTACTACCCTCTTTTAAAGAGAGAGAATTATGGGGCACCTGGGTGGCTCACTCGGTTGAGCATCTGCCTTTGGCTCGGTGGTGACCCCGGGTTCTGGAATCCAGTCCTACACTGGGCTCCCCGTTCAGCAGGGAATCTGCTTCTCCTTCCCCCTCTGCCTGATTGTGCTCTCTCTCTTTTTCTCTCTGTCAAATAAATAAAATATTAAAAGAAGAAAGTTATACAAATAAATTTAAATAATATAAAATTTAAATAAAAAGAAGATCCAGCAATTGCACTTTTTGGTATTTATCCAAAGGAGTTGAAAACCCATGCCCACACAAAAACTTGTACATGGATGTTTTCAACTGCTTTATTCACAATTGCCAAAACTTGGGAGCAGCCAAAATGTCCTGAAGTAGGTGGATGGAAAATTAAACAATGGTACATCTAGATAATCAAATAGTTTTCAACACTAAAAAGAAATGAGCTTGGGTGGGACGGATGGTGTGGCTGGGTGATAGACAGTGGGTAGGGTATGTGCTATGGTGAGTGCTGTGAATTGTGCAAGACTGTTGAATCACAGATCTGTACTTCTGAATCAAATAATGCAACATATGTTAAGAAAAGGAAGAGGGGGAAGATGGCAGGAGGGGAAGAATGAAGGGGAATAAGTCAGAGGGGGAGACGAACCATGAGAGAGGATGGACTCTGAAAAACAAACTAAGGGTTCTAGAGGTTCTAGTGGGGGGATGGGTTAGCCTGGTGATGGGTATTAAAGAGGGCACATTCTGCTTGGAGCACTGGGTGTTATGCACAGACGGTGAATCATGGAACACTACATCGAAAACTAATGATGTAATGTATGGTGATTAACATAACAATAAAAAAGTAAAAAAAAAAAGAAATGAGCTACAAGCCATGAAAAGATAAGGAGAAATATTAAATGGATATTACTAAGTGAAAGAAGTTAATATGGAAAGACTACATACTGTATGATTTCAACTATATGACATTCTGGAGAAGACAAAATGATGGAGACAGTAAAAATATCTGTGGCTTCCACAGGTTGATGGGAGAAGCAGGTAAAGATGAACTGGTGGAAGACAGGATTTTTAGGGCAGTGGAACTATTCTGTATGATACTATAATAGTGGATACATATCATTATGTCTGTGTCCAAATCGATAGAATGTACAGCATCAAGAGTGAACCCTCAAATAAACTATGGACTTTGAGTGATTATTATGTATCAATGTAGATTCATCAATTGTAACAAATGTACCACTTTGGTGAGAGATATTGATGATGAGGGAGACTATGCATGTGTCAGGGCAGAGGGTATATGAGAAATTTATGTACCTTCTTTTTTATTTTGCTGTGAATATGAAACTACTCTAAAAAATGGAGTCTTCAAAGCAAAATTAAATAAACAAAAATGGGAAGAAATGTGCAATTGGATTCTTTAGAAAAAAATATCGATGAAATCAGTTAGGACTTCTACAATATTTTTTTGTTTTATTAGCTCAGTAATTTATCTAATGCTTTTGTTTCACTAACACTGTTGGTGAGGAAGTAAAGGATTGGAGCAGTTGTGTTTCATTCAAGATGATTTTTGTGAAGCCAAGGTCATGAAATTTACAGTCCAGGATATTGGACAGATTAGTCAATGAAAATGTTATTAAAAGTATTGGTACGTTTCTCAGAAGATTCAGCAGATTGGTGCTTCCTAAAGCTTGTGATCTGACAAAAATAGAAGATGGCTAACAGATTCAAATACTAAGAGGTTGTCATATGCACTGGACCAGTATTTATATTATTATGATGTCACTATTCCACTATCTCTTGGTTAGTTAATAAGACCAAAGCCACTGTTCAAACCATAAGAATTAATTATTCCTAAAAAAAACCACAAAAAACAAACAAAAAAAACTATGTCTTTTGTTTTCATTGTTAAATTCTTAAAAAGATGTTTTAAACATAAACTAATGAACAAAGAACGGTATAATGAACTCTCTGGTACCTTTTACCTAACTTCAGTAATGAGCTGAATATTTCTTGCAGGGCTGGCTTAGTGGTCACACATGGGCAATCTTATTTTTCTTATATCTCTAGTCAAACCTCCAGATTATTCTGAAGCAATCAAAGATATATTTTTACACACATATATTTCAGTATATTTATCTAAAAATAGTTTCCCTTAAAACTATATAGGTATATAAGCATAAAGCCATTATCATATCTAAAAAATATTTAACAATAATATACTTAATATTCAGTGTTCATCTTTCCCTTATTGTCTCATATGTTTTGCACTTTTACTTTGAATCAGGATCCAAATAAGCTCCACACATTGAAATTCATTGATAGTTATCTTAGTTCTCTTTAAACATATAGGTTCTTCAGACTGCTCAGTTTATTGGCATATAGTTGTTGATAATAATTTCTAATAATTGTTTCTATGCCCTTGGTATTAGTGGTGGTCTCTCCCCTTTCATTCATAATTTTATTAATTTGGGTCCTTTCTCTTTTCTTTTGGATAAGTCTGGCCAGTGGTTTATCGATCTTATTAATTCTTTCAAAGAACCAGCTTCTAGTTTCGTTGATCTGATCTACTGTGTTTCTGGTTTCTAATTCATTGATCTCTGCTGTAATCTTAATTATTTCTCTTTTAATGCGTGGTTTAGGCATTGTTTGTTTCTTTTTCTTTGGTTCTTCAAGGTGTAGAGTTAGTGTTGAATTCAGGATTTTTCCATTTTTTTGAGTGAGGCTTGGATGGCTATGTATTTCCCCCTTAGGACCGCCTTTGCAGTATCCCATAGGTTTTGGACCGATGTGTTTTCGTTCTCATTGATTTCCATGAATTGTTTAAGTTCTTCTTTGATTTCTAGTTGACCCAAATATTCTTAAGCAGAGTGGTCTTTAGCTTCCAAGTGTTCGAATTTCTGCCAAATTTTTTCTTGTGATCGAGTTCCAGTTTTAAAGCATTGTGGTCTGAGAATATGCAGGGAATAATCTCAATCTTTTGGTATCTGTTGAGACCTTATTTGTGACCCAGTATGTGGTCTATTCTGGAGAAAGTTCCATGTGCATTCGAGAAGAATGAGTATTCTGTTGTTTTAGGGTGGAATGTTCTATATATATCTATGAGATCCATCTGGTGCAGTGTGTCATTCAAAGCTCTTGTTTCTTTGTTGATTTTCTGCTTAGATGATCTGTCTATTGCTGAGAGTGGAGTATTGAGGTCTCCTACAATTAACATATTGTTATCAATATGAGTTTTTATTTTGGTTAACAGTTGGCTTCTGTAGATGGCTGCTCTCATGTTGGGGGCATAGATATTTACAATTTACAATCTTCTTGTTGGATAGACCCTTTAAGAATGATATAGTGTCCTTCTGTGTCTCTAACTACAGTCTTTAATTTAAAATCTAATTTGTCTGATATAAGAATTGCTACCCCATCTTTCTTTTGAGGTCCGCTGGCATGGAAGATGGATCTCCATCCCTTCACTTTCAGTCTGGATGTATCTTTAGGTTCAAAATGAGGGTATGTGCTCTGGTGAGTGCTGTGAATTGTGTAAGACTGTTGAATCACAGACCTGTACCTCTGAAACAAATAATACTTTATATGTTAAAAAAAATAAGAGGAAGATAGTAGGAAGGGAAAAATGAAGGGGGGGAGAAATTGGAGGGGGAGACGAACCATGAAAGACTATGGACTCTGAGAAACAAACTGAGGGCTCTAGAGGGGAGGGGGAGTGGGGGATGGGTTAGCCTGTTGATGGGTATTAAAGAGGGCATGTACTGAATGGAGCACTGGGTGTTATACACAAACAATGAATCATGGAACACTACATCAAACTAATGATGTAATGTATGGTGATTAACATAACATAATAAAATAAAATAAAATAATTTATCCCCCCCAAAAAATGAGACTCTTGTAGACAGCATATGGATGGGTCCTGTCTTTATCCAATCTGCAACTTTGTGCCATTTTATGGGAGCATTTAGGCCATTCATGTTGAGAGTGATTATTGAAAGATATGAATTAATAGTCATCATGTTGCCTGTGAAGATGTTGTTTTTATAGATTGTCCCTGTAAATTTCTGTTGTATTTCACTCTTTATAGAAACCCCCTTAATATTTCTTGCAGAGCTGGCTTAGTGGTCACATATTCTTTCAGTTTCTCCTGGTCTTGGAAGCTCTGCATCTCTCCATCCATTCTAAATGACAGCCTTGTTGGATAAAGTATTCTTGGCTGCATGTTCTTCTCGTTTAGTACCCTGAGTATGTCTTGCCAGGCCTTTCTGATTTGCCAGGTGTCTGTGGATAGGTCTGATGTTATTCTGATGTTCCTCCCTCTGTAGGTAAGGAATCTCTTCTCCCTAACTGCCCTTAAGACGGTTTCCTTGCTTCTAAAATTTGTGAGTTTTACTACTACATGCCGGGGTGTTGGCCTGTTTTCCTTGATCTTGGGAGTGTCCACTCTGCCTCTAGGACACAAATGTTTGTTTCATTCCCTAGATTAGGGAAGTTCTCAGCTACGATTTGCTCAAATACATCTTCTAGTCCTCTCTCTCTCTCCACTCCCTCCGGGTTTCCAATTATTCTGACATTGGAATGCATCATGGTGTCACTTATTTCTCTGTATCTATTTTCCTGGATTCTGAGTTGTTTTTCCCTGGCCTCTTCTTTTCCCTTTTCATCTATTATATTGTCTTCCAGGTCGCTTATTCATTCTTCTGCCTCACTTACCCTAGCTGTTAGATTATCTAGGTTAGATTGGATCTCATTGAGAGCATTTTTAAGTTCTGCTAATTCAGCTTTCATTTCTGCCCTTAGAGATTCTATGTTGCCATTAATTGATTTCTCCATTCTAGCTATTGTCTTCACAATTGCTAGCCTGAATTCCATCTCTGACATCTTGGTTATAACCGCATCCATTTGTAAATCTGTGGCATCAGACATAATCTCTGAGTCTTTTCTAATTTGGGGGTTCCTCCTCCTAGTCATCCTGTTGATGGGTGTTTGAGGGAATGTATAGAATCTAAATTATTGACCAGAACCTAAGCAAGATGCACCTGTTTTCTAGGGACCTTAGGGTTGCTGGCCTCTTGTTTTCCCAGCCTGCCTTCTGGGGGAAGGGTCTGCCACGCTGTTACTCAGGCAACCCTGTTTGGGCAAAGTTGCTCTGCCCCCTGTGGTGGGGGAATGGGCTCAGTGAAAACCGGTTTTTTGGAGTTTTTTTTTTTTTTTCTGGCAGCTTTCCCTGGTGGCCTCATCTGAGAGTCAGAGCAGAAGAGACCGTTTCCAACCCTCTGCCTCAGAGTAGAGAGATCACAGTCTACTCTTCAATGAGCTCTCCAGGCCACACTATCTGGAAACCTATAAACTGCCAACACTGAAACAGGAAGAAATTGACAACCTGAATAGGTCAATAACCAGTAACGAGATTGAAGCAGTGGTCAAAAACCTCCCAAAAAACAAGAGTCCAGGGCCTGATGGATTCCCTGGGGTATTCTACCAAATATTCAAAGAAGAAATAGTACCTTCTTCTGAAGCTTTTTGAAAAAATAGAAACATAGGAAAGCCTCAGGACTCATTCTATGAGGCCAGAATTACCTTAATCCCCAAACCAGGCAAAGACCCCATCAAAAAGGAGAATTTCAGACTGATATCCCTGATGAATATAGATTCCAAAATCCTCAACAAAATCCTAGCTGATAGGATCCAACAATACATTAAAAGGATCATCCACCACGACCAAGTGGGATTTATCCCCAGGATGCAAAGGTGGTTCAACATTTACAAATCAATCAATGTGATAGAACACATTAATAAGAGGAGGGAGAAGAACCATATGGTCCTCTCAATTGATGCAGAAAAACATTTGACCAAATACAACATCCTTTCCTGATTAAAACTCTTCAGAGTATAGGGATAGAGGGAACATTCCTCAAGTTCATAAAATCCATCTATGAAAAACCCACAGCGAATATCATCCTCAATGGGGAAAACCTGAGAACCTTTCCCTTAAGATCAGGAACACGTCAAGGATGCCCATTCTTGTCACTATTGTTCAACATAGTACTAGAAGTCCTGGCAACAACAATCGGACAGAAACAAGAAATAAAAAGTATTCAAACTGGCAAAGAAGTCAAACTCTTTCTTTTCCCAAATGACATGATACTTTATGTGGAAAACCCAAAAGACTCCACCCCCAAATTACTAGAACTCATACAGCAATTCAGTAATGTGGCAGGATACAAAATCAATGCACAGAAATCAGTTGCTTTCTTATATACTAACAATGGCACTGTAGAAAGAGAAATTAGAGAAATGATTCCATTTACAATAGCACCAAAAACCATAAGATACCTTGGAATAAACCTAACCAAAGAGGTAAAGGATCTATACTCTAGGAACTATGGAACACTCATGAAAGAAATTGAAGAAGACACAAAAAGATGGAGAAACATTCCATGCTCATGGATTGGAAGAATAAACGTTGTTAAAATGTCTATGCTACCCAGAGCAATCTATACCTTCTATGCCATCCCAATCAAAATTCCAATGACATTTTTCAAAGTGCTGGAACAAACAATCCTAAAATTTGTATGGAATCAGAAAAGACCCCGAATTGCCAAGGAAATGTTGAAAAAGAAAAACAAAGCTGGGGGCATCATGTTGCCCAATTTCAAGCTATATTACAAAGCAGTGATCACGGGGGTGCCTGGGTGGCTCAGTTGGTTAAGTGTCTGCCTTCGGCTTAGGTCGTGATCCTAGGGTCTTGGGATTGAGCTCTGCATCGGGCTCCCTGCTCCATGGGAAGCCTGCTTCTCCCTCCCCCACTCCCCCTACTTGTGTTCCCTCTCTCGCTGTGTCTTTCTCTATAAAATAAATAAATAAAATCTTTTAAAAAATACAAAAAAAAACAAAAACAAAAACAAAAAACAGTGATCACCAAGACAGCATGGTACTGGAACAAAAACAGACATATAGACCAATAGAACAGAATAGAGAGTCCAGATATGGACCCTCAAATTTATGGTCAAATAATCTTCGACAAAGCAGGAAAACATATGCAATGGAAAAAAAGACAGTCTCTTCAATAAATGGTGCTGGGAAAATTGGACAGCCACATGCAGAAGAATAAAACTGGGCCATTCTCTAACACCATACACAAAGATAAACTCAAAATGGATGAAAGACGTCAATGTGAGACAGGAATCCATCAAAATCCTAGAGGAGAACATAGGCAATAACCTCTTTGACATTAGCCACAGCAACTTCTTTCAAGATACATCTCCAAAGCTAGTGAAACAAAAGCAAAAATGAACTTTTGGGACTTCATCAAGATAAAAAATGTCTGCACAGCACAGGAAACAGTCAACAAAACAAAGAGCAACCCACAGAATGGGAGAAGATATTTGCAAATGACACTACAGATAAAGGGCTGGTATCCAAGATCTATAAAGAACTTATCAAACTCAACACCCAAAAAACAAATAATCAAGTCAAAAAGTGGGCAGAAGATATGAAAAGACACTTCTCTGAAGAAGACATACAAATGGCTAACAGGCACATGAAAAAAATGTTCATCATCATTAGCCATCAGGGAAATTCAAATCAAAACCACATTGAGAAACCACCTTACACCAGTTAGAATGGCAAAAATGGACAGGGAAAGAAACAACAAATGTTGGAGAGGCTGTGTAGAAAGGAGAACCTTCTTACACTGTTGGTGGGAGTGCAAATTGTTACAGCCACTTTGGAAAACAGTGTGCAGGTTCCTCAAAAATTTAAAAATGGAGCTACCCTATGGCCCAGCAATTATACTCCTGGGTATTTACCCCAAAGACACAGATGTAGTGAAAAGAAGGGCCATATGCACCCCAATGTTCATAGCAGCAATGTCCGCAATAGCCAAACTGTGGAAAGAGATGAGATGCCCTTCAATAGATGAGTGTATAAAGATGTGGTCCATCTATACAATGGAATACTACTCAGCCATCAGAAAGGATGAATACCCGACTTTTACATCAACATGGATGGGACTGGAGGAGATTATGCTAAGTGAAATAAGTGAAGCAGAGAAAGTCAATTATCATATGGTTTCACTTATTTGTGGAACATAAGGAATAGCATCGAGGACACTAGGAGAAGGAAGGGAAAAATGAAGGGGGGAGAATCGGAGGGAGAGACGAACCATGAGAGACTATGGTCTCTGAGAAACAAACAGGGTTTTAGAGGGGAGGGTGGAGGATGGATTGGTTAGCCCAGTGATGGATATTAAGGAGGGCATGTACTGCATAGAGCACTGGGTGTTATACGAAAACAATGGATCATGGATCTCCACATCAAAAACTACTGATATACTGTATGGTGACTAACATAACATTGTAAAATTTAAAAAAATAAAATAAAAATGGTAATGTCTTAACTTATCACTTATTTTTCATTTATTACCTAGTCTATTTCTAAAAATGGGGTTGTATTTCCATATATCTATAATGGATTGACTTCCACTCTTGAACCACTTGCTAGAACTAATGTAGTTTTAACATCAGAAAGTCAAGAAAATAGGTTTGGTTTCCCCTGCCCCATTTACCATTTCTAAAACTTCATTACTCTATAACCTCATTACTTTGGCATCCCCTGAAGGAGACCAAAGAGAACTGTCTGTGTGTGACATTATAGACTCATTGATTGAAAAATATTTCCAGTGTTTCGATTAATTGTAGTTATTGTTATTATCAGTTGAATCTTTTAGGAATCAGATGCTAATAGAGTAAGTAGTTTGAGATTTACTGGGGATAATTCCAGAGAGACATGAAAAGTCAAAGAAGCAGGATTGGGCATGAGAAGCCTCAGACTACAGTGATGATCTGACAAAATCTTAATCAACCAGCACAGAGCTGTGAAACAGATTTTTGGTAGAGAAGTTCCATATCGTGCAGAAATTGCTGAGCCCTTGTTATTCTGTGCTCAGCCATTGACCGTCTACATAAGATATATTAAATATGGAAAGCGACCATAGAGATTCTTAACAATGGTCTGAATGGTATCATATTGCTTAGAATCTATGTTTTAAAAGAACACTGTATATGAAACTGTCCATCAATTTACATGTCGAGTAACTTATTCTTGGGCTCTAAACTTTGGCGTATTTTCCAGGTAACTGAGTTATATCTTAGAACAAGTTTATAAAGAATTTTTTCACAGGTAACATTTTTTTTTCTGAGATACTACACATTTGGAATTATTTTTGTTGCCTTTACCTATGAAAAAACACATGGTTTGAGGATTCTAGGCTCATATTTTATTTCCTTCAAAATTCTCCACTTATTTAAAACATAGAGGAGAATCTACCAATAATCTCTGTTCCTATATAATGTGTATTTAAATTTATGTTTGTTTTTTAAAAAGTTATCAAGTTATATCCTGAAGTTGTTCTATCATAATTACTTTTGTCAGCTTTTTCTTTCTTTTCTTTTCTTTTTTTCAGTTTTTATTCAAATTCTAGTTGGTTAACGTATAGTGTAATACTAGTTTCAGTAGTAGAATTTAGTGACTCATCAACTTACATAAAACACCCAGTGCTCATCACAACTTCCTCTTTTTCTTTTTTTAAGAGGCACGGATAGGCAGAGGGAGAGGGAGAGAGAAACCCATGCAGACTCTGCACTGTGCACAGAGCCTGACAGGAGCTCGATGCTAAGACCCTGAGATCATGATCTGAGCTGAAATCAATAGTTAGATACTTATGAGGGATGACTGACTATTCCCTATAAGTCAACTCTTTTCTCTGTCTTCAAGTCTATTGCTTTACTTTTTAAACTTTTATATATTTTGTTCTGTTCTTCTTAAATTTTTTTGTTGCTATTGTTGTTGACTCTCTGTCGACTTTTTGACAATCCAGGGAGAATTCCATATCTAGGACACCAGCAGATTGCCCAAGGCAGAGGTCTGCAAACTTATTCTGTGAAGAGCCAGATAACAATTACTTTAGACTTTGCAGGCCATGTGTCTGTCACAAGTCCTCACTCTCTGTGGCAGTACAAAGCAGCTGTGGACAATAGGTAAAAAAATGAGCATAGCTCTATTCTAATAAAACTTTATTTACAAAAAAAGATGATGTTAGGAGACAGTTCTCTGTGATTCTGGTTTCTTCATGTCTTCTGAGAAAATAGCAATGCAAGGATGTTTGCATTACATCGCTCTAAGATTCAGAGTCCAAAGATATTCTAGAATAGTAAAGCTTTCCTCCTCATTGGGAGATTTGCCTATACATGTAGGTAATAACCTTAGTAAAAACTTCCACCTTACTCCTAGAGACATTAACTACATTCTGGAGTAAAATAATAAAGTCTGCCTCTGAGGCAAATGTTGGACAGGTTTGCTAGCAACTTCCTTAGAAGATTAGGAGAATTCTAGGCCCAGTGTTCCTTGTCTAAAACACTAACTTATGTGTGCAGCATCCACCTAGGTTGGCACTGATTCCTAGGTGGGGAAGGAGAACCAACGTAATTAAAGTTGTTCAAATAAATTGTCTAAATTTATTTGGGCTTCTTGTTTCCTTACGGATTGAATTTTTGGAAGTGTGCCAAGCCAAACTTAGGATTTGCTTGACCTCCTGACTTGATAGATAGCAGGTCATCTTTGGCCCAGAGACTATGGTTTGCTAACCTATTCTCTGGATGATTATGATTCTTTACAATGTACAAAAGGAGTGTGCACTCCCCATTCTCCAGACTTAAGTGTCTCTCATCTTGGGAAGTTTCTCCCACACAGTAATCAAGTGAGTATGCTAGGAATACAAACCTGGAGAATCAACTGCTTGACTGAATACTCCACCCTAACCCAGTAAATCTGTCTATCCTTCAAACCTCAAATTAACCCTTTATGTAGCTGACAGTGGTGAGAGAATTGAGCAAAATTCTTTTTTTTTTAAAGATTATTTATTTGAGAGAGAGAATGAGATAGAGAGAGAGAACATGAGAGGGGGGAGGGTCAGAGGGAGAAGCAGACTCCCTGCTGAGCAGGGAGCCTGATGTGGGACTTGATCCCAGGACTCCAGGATCATGACCTGAGCCAAAGGCAGTTGCTTAACCAACTGAGCCACCCAGGCACCCCGAGAATTGAGCAGAATTCTTGATTACTTCATAAAAAAGTATGAAAGAGATAGTATTTGCTAAATATCTAATTGGATTCACAGTTTGTGTCACAAAACTAAGGATAAATAATGAGAAGGAGTTTTAGTTTCCTGTTAACTTCTCCCTATTTGGCTCTTCCTATTTGGTTCTGTGGAGCTCATGGAAATGTTTCCCCACTTTTGGCAAAGGTTTGATAAAGTCTTCTAGCCCTGCAGTGATGCTAAGCTTATGTTGATCTTCCTTCATAATTATGTTAATATGAAAGGAGTTATGCAAACTTATCTTATGCCATAAGAAACTCAATTAAATTGAATATATATATGTATATTTCCTTTTATAATATTTGTGCTACCTATACATTAAAATGTAGAATGAATTTTAAATGTATACAAAAGTAAAATCCATTTTGGGACAGTTTAGAAACTTCAGTTTTACTCTGCACCTAGATTGCAAATTGCAGCTAAAATTATAAACTGAATTTCAAATAAAATCCCAAAGCCAAAATATAAAAGATATAGAAATTCATTTTAAGGACAGTGTTTAATTAAACCCATTGATAAAATATAAATAGATCCTCTAGAAATGGCATGTCACATCAGTGGATACTTATGTGATAACAATAGGCACCTGAATCTCCAACATGAATTTCAAAAAGCTTAAAGCTTTTTTGGAGCTCCTTTCAGGAAAGAGCTAATAGATGGTAGTCTTTCCCGTTTTTAGGAGAATTAATAAATGAATTAACCAAATCCAACAGAGTAGTTATATTTACAGTCTTCAGAAATCCCAATCATGTGTCTGCAAATATTTGCTCATGGAAAGTAAAGGTATACTACTTAAACGGTCAGCTTTAACTGTAACATTTGGTTGGCTTGGGGTCTCAGTAAAGTTTATCAACTAAACTTAATGATCTCCATCTCATTTTAACAGAAGACTGGAAGAGCTGCTAGATTAGTTTTCCCTTTCTTTGGCAGATTGAAAACTAACTATTCATCTTAACATATTCTAGTCCATATATGTTATTAGCAATATGAAAATGACACCGTATCTTACTAGTTTGTACTGTGTGTGTTTGACTAAAGGTAACCTGGATGTATTTGATTAAAGATGTGCTATGTGCTTGTTCCTATACTCAGAAATAAATGCTGAATGTGATTCTCAACACCGCCAGTCTCTCATACAGGAACACACTTTCTACATGGACATCTGGATATCTAAGTGTCCACTTAAACATATATAAAGAGTTCTATAACTTATGCCATAAGGAACTAAAAAATGTATATAAATATGTTTAAATATATATCTATGTATATACAACTGCATACATTTAAATAAATGCATATGTGTATGCATAAATGTGGCCATAAATGTATATATATAAAAATTAAATTTATTATATATAAATATATATATAAATCTGTCTAGAAATTACATAGATTATATGTATATATGATTAAAGTGAATTTTTGTCTACTCTATAATTTATAATATAATCAATCTGCTTTTAGGAAACGATCTGCCCACGAGTTCTGCCAGTCCTACTTGGAACAGTTTGAATGTGAAGCAATTGTTTCCAGTGCATCAATCTTTACAGAGTTATATATTATTTGTGTCAAAAAGTTCTGATAAGGAACAGACCTGGTGGTGCTGGATTTTATCATGAGGGATAAACATGAGTAAATTATATTCACATTTTATTCCCCATGAATACATCCTCATTAGTTTATTCTCTCATAACAACTTCAGGAATATATTCTGAACAGGCTAAACACCCATGAATCCTGCTTTACTTTAATCCCTGGAATCATTGGTTTTAAACTTCTTTGCACTCACAGTAGGGCTCAAGATAATTATTGGAAATTAGAGAAGAGGAAATATTCAATCTTGGTAGGTGGACTGCAGCTTTCTGAGAATCTTTTTCATTGGTATCAGAAAGAGGGCCATTTCTCCTCAGAATCTTATTTGTTATTCATTTGTGAACAAAGTGAAGCCACAAATATCCATGAATTTTCTCTTTATATCAATGGTGGAGATACTTAATTTATGAAACCTACCTAACAATGTTTAAAAATTTATAAATTTTCAGTTCTGATGCTATTTTTAGTTTTATTTTTCCTATTTTTATCTTTATTTTGCCACGACTTGTCAATGTCTTTTAGAAAGATATCTTACTCTTCCTGGAATATGATGTGTAAGTGAAACATATAACTACATAAATTAAACATAGGTGGGATATTATAAAGTTGTCTGGCACAATTTTGACCATAGTATTAGCAATTTTCTTCTTTTGAAATTTTAAGGTTAATGCTAAAAATCAGTAACTTTTATGTTCATACACTTACTCTTGTGTTATGGGCATTGGCCATTTTCATTATGTTATTTCTAATTTTAAGTTTGATTGATTGACAAAAATATCATCTCTAACTTATTTTTATTATAAACTTTGAAATCAATTCACAGCTATTATAGCCATCTTTATATCATTGCCATTACCTAAATAATAAAAACTCATACTATCATTATAATAAGTACATGCCATCTGATATTCTCATCATAAGTAAGGGGTTATTACTCTGCTAAGGCAACCAAATTCTTTGATCAAAATCCCCAGAAATTGTTAGCTTGTTTATCTCTCTTTTTCAGGAGGAAATTTCCTCAGCATTCTTTCCAATAATTCAGCAGCTTCAACAAATAAAAATTAACCACTTAACTCTATACAGATATAGTGATATCAAAAAGGAAAAAGGAGTTCCCTCTATGAATCAAAAATCCGTAAGTAAGATGACCTACATCCAAGTTGCCAGAACAGTCCTGATTTACATCTGTTGTCTAGACACTCAATCTGATCTTGATTTATTTTTAATAAAATATTTTTAATAACAGTTCCATCAAAATAAGCTGAGATGAATATGACCTCCATGTATACTTTTTTCATTTTTTATTATGTTATGTTAATCACCATACATTACATCATCAGTTTGTGATGTAGTGTTCCATGATTCATTGTTTGTGTATAACACCCAGTGCTCCATGCAGAACGTTCCCTCTTTAATACCCATCACCAAGCCAACCCATCCTCCCCCCCCCCTCCCCTCTAGAACCCTCAGTTTATTTCTCAGAGCCCATAGTCTCTCATGGTTCATCTCTCCCTCCGATTCCCCCCCCCATTCTCCATGTATACTTTTAACTTCTGCTATGTTTCTGTTTAATAGCCTTTGACATGCACACGCAATGAACAGATTTCTGATGTTAAATGTGGTGTAATCTGAAAGATGACCAACAATAATCTGATGTTTTCCAGAAGCAGCACTATTAACACTTCCTTTCAAGGACAGTAAGAAGAGTTTCACTGATAAAATGAAATATGCTGGGACTCTGTGACACCAATAGGAAAGGACATCTAACTCCTGCTCGCAGTGGTGAAGAATATATGATGATGCTGCTTCTACTGACCACCTAGGGTACCAGCCAGTGAGCTTCTATGATCCATGCTGTGTCCTGGAAAATACACTAAGCCTCCAGACTACTAATTGGTGAGGTCAGTGGGAAAATGGGAAATTTAGGTTATGTTTAGAGAAATAAGTATGAGAAATAGATACTGAACTGTCCAACTCTGAGTTATAGAGAAGAGTATTCATCAAGATGTAATTGTATTATAATTTTTTTCATTTAGTAATAAAATTGTTTATATCAATGAGCTAAAAATTGAAAGCACATCTTTAGTGAAAAATTAGGGACTGAATTGATGTTTCTCAAAAAGCTGATGATAAACATACAACTTGAACAAAATGTTGTTGACATTTGACATCACCATGGGGACAATATTGATTTCTCTAACACAAGAAAACTAAAAGACACAAATCTGCAGAAATAACTGTGCATTTGTTTCATAGGTAAGTAGGTTTTTAAAGAAGACTAAAACTGAAGATTATACTTTAACACTCATAGCCATAGAAGATGAGTGACGTTTCATTTTAAAAGTATGATTTATTTTTGCTTTAAGAAATAATTTAAATAATTTTCTTTCATTTTTTATTTTTTATGTACAAAAAATGGTGTGGTAACTCTTAAAGTGTTATCCTCATTGACCGTAGCATACCAGTGCCAGATATTTTAAAAATATTGGTTTCTAATAAAGTTTGACTTTTTAACTTCAAGCTACAATGTCAAAAAATTTGCAAATCCCGTCCATCAAACTTGAAACATGTTATATGGCTGCCAATATTCTTGTAAACTCAGATAAAAAGCCCAACTTTAAAAATAAAATTATTTTCCTAAGTGGTGATAATGCAATTACAAATTTTGATGGAGCATTGTGTTGGATTAAAAACAATGTTCTTAGGAAATTAAGAACCCAGGACACAGAAATGTGCTTGGATTTGGTTGATGGGCACACATAATTTAAAATTGAGTATGATCAAGTCAGAGTATCCTACAATCAAAGTAGAAACTTAAGTTGTCAATATATATATATGTATATATGTGTTTTTATAAATACATAATTAGAAAACTGTACTATAAAATATTTGTGACAAAACTGATGTTGAATAGAAAAAAAATGCCTCAGCATGACAGCAAACACTTCATTTCACTACTGCCTGTTACTAATTGTGTTTTATTCTTGTGCATGTCAGAGAGCACTATTTCCTATTCTTTCTTTTGGGGTGAATTTCACCTTCTAGTCACTATGTCCAGAAAAGAAAGGAGGAAAGCAAAAAACAAACAAACAAACAAACAAACAAACAAAAAAACCCCAGCAAAAACAGCAATAACAACAACAACAAAAGCATCAGCAAGTGTTTCTAGTATATGTTGTTTACACTCTGCTGTTGTGTTTTGGCTGCTCTTTCCCACTGATCCTTCCTCTAAGAATGAAACTGGACCCCTTTCTTCCACCACACACAAAAATAAACTCCAAATGGATGAAAGACCTAAATGTGAGACAGGAATCCATCAAAATCCTAGAGGAGAACACAGGCAGCAACCTCTGTGACCTCATCTGCAGCAACTTCTTGCTAGAAATATCTTCAAAGGCAAGGGAAATAAAGGTAAAAATGAACTATTGGGGCTTCATCAAGATAAAAAGCTTCACACAACAAAGGAAAGAGTTGACAAAACCAAAAGACAATCGACAGATTGGGAGAAGATATTTGCAAATATCTTATTAGATAAAGGGCTAATATCCAAAATCTATAAAGAACTGATCAAACTCAACACCCAAAGAACAAATGATCCAATCAAGAAATGGGCAGAAGACATGAACAAACATTTCTCTAAAAAAGACATTCAGATGAGACTATGGACTCTGAGAGACTATGGACTCTGAGAAACAAACTGAGGGTTCTAGAGGGGAGGGTGGTGTGGTGGGGGGATGGGTTAGCCTGGTAATGGGTATTAAAGAAGGCATGTACTGAACGGAGCACTGGGTTTTATATGCAAAAAATGAATCATGGAACACTACATCAAAAACTAATGATGTAATGTATGGTGATTAACATGACATAATAAAATAACATTTAAAAAAATTAAAAAATAAAAAATAAAAATTAAAAAAAAAAGAAGACATTCTGATGGCCAACAGACACATGAAAAAAATGCTCCAAATCACCTGGCATCAGGGAAATACAAATCAAAATCACAGTGCGATACCACTTCACCCCAGTCAGATTGACTAACATTAATAAGTTAGGAAATGACAGATGTTGGTGGGGATGTGGAGAAAGGGGCACCCTCCTACAGTGTTGGTGGGAATGCAAACTGGTGCAGCCACTCTGGAAGACAGTATGGAGGTTCCTCAAAAAGTTAAAAATAGAGCTACCTTATGACCCAGCAATTGCACTATTAGGTATTTATCCAAAAGATACAAACATAGTGATTTGTAGGGGCATATGCACCCCAAAGTTTATAGCAGCAATGTCCACAATAGCCAAACTATGGAAAGAGCCCAGATGTCCATCGACAGATGAATGGATAAAGAAAATGTGATGTATATAGATACAATGGAATATTACTCAGCCATTAGAAAGAATGAAATCCTGCCATTTGCAACAATGTGGATGGAACTATAGGGTATTATGCTAAGCAAAATAAGTCGGTCAGAGACAAGTATCATATGATTTCACTCATATGTGGAATTTAAGAAACAAAGCAGATGAATATAGGGGAAGTGAAGGAAAAATAAGATGAAAACAGAGAGAAAGACAAACCATAAGAAACTCTTAATTATAGGAAACAAACTGAGGGGTGCTGGAGGGGAAGTAGGTGGGGGGATGGGGCAACTGGGTGATGGACATTAAGCAAGGCACTTGATAGAATGAGCACTTGGTGTTATATCCAACTGATGAAACACTAAATTCCACCTCTGAAACTAATAATACTCTATATGTTAATTAATTTAATTTAAATTTTAAAAATTAAAAAAATAAAAAAATATAAGTACACTGGCAGAAAAAAAACAAATGTTTGAGACTTTGAAATACTTTTGTAAATCAAACTAAATTATTTAAATTGCATTAAATTTTGGCTAATGGGTTTTTAAAATTTTATTTGTATTTTGTTCTCAACCTTTTAAACAAGTTTTTAATCAAGGTTTTAATCAAATTTTTAATCCAGTTTTCAGTGAATGGAGGACCAAAAAACTTTAGTTTTCAATTCCTTTGTCAAATAGTAATTACTAAGAAGACACTCATAAGCAAGAAGGTATTGACATTTATCTCTATAAAATCAAGAAAGGAATGTTACAAATTAAACAATTGGGGCACAAATGAGGCCCACATTATAATTTTAAGATTCTATACCTGATTTTGGAATAGTTCAACCTTGGAAGAAAGTTTTGATGGATCTTCAATTTGTAATTGGAAAAATTTATATTCTGTACCAGAATGGAAATAAATTTCAAAGGTTTATAATTTTGAAGCATCTAAACTCAGTTAAATATTTAAAAAATCATACACATATGAAGCATTTTGTTTCTTATAAAAATATATGCCAAAATAGATACTGGGACTTGAGGGGAAAAAAATGTACCTATGCATTTCAACTATAACTTTAAGTATTTATGGATTTAAATATTAAGACATAGCATTTAAAATATCATCCATTATGCAGAATTTTCTCAATATACTAGATATCCTAGGATCAATATTTTCTCATTTTAAAATATTATAGTTCATATGTCAATTACACTTCAAAGATTTTTTAAAAAGAAAATATGGTTCACAGAATAATATTAATTGAAGATGTAAATAATATTAGTTTTATTAACACTAAAATAAAATTACAGAGAAAATTGCAGGCAATTGTATGGAAAAATTAAAATAAATACATATTTAAAAACGTTTTCTTCAAAAAATAAAATAAAATCAGTGACATTGAATTTTATTTTATTATTTATTTATTTATTTATTTATTTTTTAGTCACATTGAATTTTAGAGATATGGCTAGAAAACAGATTACTCTATGTGAATATTATTTATAATATTCAGATATTTAATAATTAACACAAAGATTTTTTTCTCTAATGTACAGAGATAAAAGAAGTTGAAACAAAATATTTATAGATCTATCAATTATATTAAAACAATCCATCAGGTAATAAACATTTTAAGGTACATAATTTTAATTATTTTAGCACTCTTTTTACTTTCAAATATTTCTCAGTTTATTTGATAAATTATATGGTTATTCTATTTATTGCATATTACATTAGAAAATAACTAGATTGATATCCTAGTTAAAATCTCTCACTTTACAGATGGGGACCTACAGTGGAAAATGATTATATAACAGATGTAATATCTCTCTACCAGTTTAAAGATCCAGGACAAAACATTTCCTACTTCCAGGCTTAGCTTTTTGGATTTGTTTTGTTTTTGAATTATACAACCTGGGATATAAATATATATAAATATAAATTTTAACCATGGTAAGCCTATATGACTGTCATTCCACCAAAGGAAGTATGAAGGATTTATCATTTATAAAAGCTTTTTCAGTAAAATCAAGTTGAATATTGAGTTTCCATCCCATCGGGCTGGCAGAAAATGAAATCTTAATTATTTTTGGAGTTCCTCTCTATTCTACATTGTTCCACATATGATACTATCGAGATGCTTGTGAACCAAGTCCATGTGGTTTTTCAAATGGTTCTGTGGTTTTCAAATTTCTCTGTACAGCTAGCTATATTCTTGAACATTTTGAAAGAATAAGTCATATTTCTTATTATCTTGGAAAATCTGTGCACCTCAAATCCTTCTTGGGACTTGAAGAAACTCCTCTCCCTTTCTCTATTCTTTTACCTATCTTTTTAAAACACAAGCAATAGCGTGGAGGACCACAGGGGAAGGGAGGGAAATCTGAAGGGGGAGAAATCAGAGAGGGAGAGGAACCATGAGAGAGTATGGACCCCGGGAAACAAACTGAGGGTTTCGGGAGGGTGGGGGTAACAGGGTGATGGGTATTAAGGAGGGCAATGAGCACTGGGTGTTATATGTAACTAATGAATCATTAGACACTACATAAAAAACTAATAATGTTCTATACAATGGCTATCTGAACATAATAAAAAAATAAAAATTAATGAAGTCCCTCATCTTGCCCTCCTTCCCTTCTGGAGCACCACGCAACATTTCTTCAGCATCTATATGCATAATGGCAGAAAGAGGGGTTCTCTACAGTTTCATTTTTGTAGCTTTTTATTTTATCTAGAGGCTAAGAGGCATGTATAGTCTGGTAACCTTATTAATTTCATTAGTAGGAGTAAAAGGAGAAGAGTAATGTCAGTAAATTATCCTACAACATCTGTGTAAGGCTTCATTTACCATTCTACTTAACGCTGACATGGTCCTCTTTACCCATTTCCCACTGAGGAGAATATGCTGTTTCCTTCTGATTAAGATCACATAATACAATTTCTTAGTAGCAGCAAGGTTTAGAGAACACAAGGTATAAAATCACATATGCTATGTGTGAATTTCCAGTTTCTTCATCTATTAGCTGTATAAGCTTTAATAAATTACCTGAAGTCTTCGTTCCTCATTCATAGAACAGTGGTAACAATACCAAAAACCTAGGGATTTTGTGAAAGTCCTGTTGGCATTCAGTATTTTGTCAGATTTATTTTTTTCCCCATCCACTTCAGTTTTGAAGTAGCTGATAGTGGTGGGGAGAGTGTAATAGATTTGTCAAAATGCATTGGTAATTTATTATTATCATTGTTTGCTTGTGTGGGTTTTTGTTGTTGTTCCAAATGTTGTTCCAATGTTAAACCTCCCAATTAACAACAAAAAAATACATGGTGAAATCTGGGACCTTTACACTTAACAAGTTAAAACTAAAGGTCTCATTGTCCTAGGTGCCAATGCCTCAGGTGTGGCTTAAGCCAAGTTTAAAAGATGTGAACCTTATCTTATAAGTTACAATAAATGTATTTTATTTTGATAGCAAACAACTTCCTTCAGGCTTAGGTCAGAATTTCTCTGAGATAAAATGACAATGTATCTGTACTTTTCCACACTTCTCAGTAAACCATTATACTGTGTTTTGGCTATTTTGTCAAACTTACATGTTTCTTTAAATTTCGTACACATTTATTTTGAGACCACAAGGTCAAGGATGTCTGTTTACAATGGGCCTTCCCAGATCTATCTCACCAACCCAAGGAAGAGGAGAAAATCTTCCCCCACTTTCTTAACTGGGTTCTTTCCAGATTTCCTAGGACCTTATATTTCTTTGCATCCATTTCTACAATGAAAAGGGTCCTGTCTCATTCACTCTTTTCCTCTCAAGGTATGGGCTCACCCCTCCTACAATTAATAGTTTCATTCAGAGTATTATAACTATGCTTCCATTCTTTCTGAAATGTCGGCATTCATTTTACTCATTGGTGATATCTCAATAACATTATTACCGAGAAATGCTATGGCAGTGGGAAAATTAGAACAGATGCTGCTATGTGCATTATGACCAGAGAACAGGTAAGAGAATTGAGTACATAGTAACCCTTGAAGGAGTAATTGAGCTATCTGTGGTGGATCCACTGAAATTTATTATTTTCTTAACCACACATAGGTGGTACTAGTCTGGGCCATGAGTGCTTGCATGGTTGCATTGTTATGTTGATATTATGTCCAAAGTTGCTAATGATTGGGCCATGGATTATAGGCCTCCCGTTAAAACACACACATAAGCTCCTGACAAAGATTTAATTTGAGATGACTCAGAGGTTGATCTCCCCTTTTCTAAAAGATATTTCAGTAGCAGCTATGTTTTCTGGCAACAATTCTGCCCAAATGCTGACCAGTTTGACCCTGGAGGTCCCTTTCTGAAACACAGTTTTGTAACTAGCTTTCTTATTAACAAGTGAACCTTACTAAGGTCCAGTAAGATATACCCATACACCAATATAACTTTACAGTTTTGCATCACTATATTTGTTAACTTTTATTCATTTAATCACAAGAATGCAATTATCTGTGTTGTAACAGGTAAAACATTAATAAATGAAAGCATGATTCTAGCCAAGACTGAGGTTTAGTTTATATGTATCTTTGTTATACAGATTGTGAAGACATTAAAGTACTTCATATTTTTTGTCAAATTCTCAAATGTTTCAAGTGACTTCCCCCAATCCACTGCCCCAAATATGTTGGAAATTTCTTTAGAATCGCTGGACCCGCACTCGGGGGACTTATAGGACCCTGCTCCAACTATGTCTACTGTTGATTACTGCTGTGCCTGCTAGGCAGTCCCAAGGATTCCACCTTTCAGGGACCACTATTATCTCTTTCTCACCCTTGTCCCATGCCTGTGAGTCAGCAAGGTCACCATGGCTCTTAAATACTGTTTTTATCTATCTACATGGGCAGAGTAGGCCTAGATACGAGTAAAGGAGGGTGATAGCATTTCCATGATGGGGATGGCAGTTCTCCAGAGGGCAAATTCTCAGTCTCCATTTGCAGGCCTCACAGACTAATATGCCATTAGTCAGTTTTCCTTCACAGGTATTATCATTAATACAACTACAGCCTAACAGGACTCGCCTCAACAGAGCCAGGGAGACTGGGAATGAAGCCAGCACCAGTAATGAGAGACATATCATGCATTGGCTGGGTACAGGGGCTCTTGTAAAGGGGGATTGTAAGTAACAGAAAAAGGGTGTGAGTAGCAGATTTGGGGGTGTTGGGGATTTGGAGAACAACCAGGTGTGGAGACTCCTTTTTTATCATTAGAGTTGAATTCTATTGCCATTTAATAGGACAGTTGGGGCACCTGGGTGGCTCAGTCCGTTAAGAGTCTGCCTTCAGCTCAGGTCAGGATCCTAGGGTCCTGGGATCAAGCCCCACGTCGGGCTCCCTGTCAGCAGAGAGTCAGCTTGTCCCTCTTCCTCTGCCCCTTCCCTCCTGCTCATGCTCTCTCTCTTGCTCATGCTGTTTGTCTCTCTCTCTCAAATAAATAAAATCTTAAAAAAAAATAAGACAGCTTATTAAAACCAACTAAATTCCCACACATATTAGGCATTACAACATTATTATTAAAAATGAAATATAAAGCTTATATAGTGGTCAATTTATGTTGCACACAATTCTTTTTTTATTTCAAGTTTTTATTTAAATTTTAATTAACATACAGTGTAATATCAGTTTCAGGAGTAGAATTTAGTGAGTCATCACTTACATATAACACCTGGTGCTCGTCACAGCAAGTGCCCTCCTTAATACCCATCACCCATTTAACGCATGCCCTCACCCACTCTCCCCTCCAGCAACCCTGTTTGTTCTCTATAGTTAGGGGTCTCTGATGGTTGGCATCCCTTTCTTTTTTTCTTTTTTTTCCTTTTCCCTATGTTCATCTGTTTTGTTTCTTAAATTCCACGTATGAGTGAAATCATATGGTATTTGTTACTCTCTGATTGACTTATTTCACTTAGCTTGATACACTTAGTTCCATCCACATTGTTATAAATGGCAAGATTTTATTCTTTAGGATGGCTGAGTAATTTTATATATATATACCACATCTTCTTTATCCATTTATCAGTTGATGAACATTTAGGTTTTTTCATAATTTGGCTATTGTTGATAAAGCTGCTATAAACATCAGGATGCATGTACCCCTTCAAATCAGTATTTTTGTATCCTTTGGATAAATATCTAGCAGTCCAATTGCTGGGTTGTAAGGTGGTTCTATTTTTAACCTTTTGAGGAGCCTCCATACTGTTTCCCAGAAAGGCTGCACCAGTCTGTATTCCCACCAACAGTAGTAAATAACTTCCCCTTTTTCTGCATCCTTGCCAACATCTGTTGTTTCCCGTGTTATTAATTTTAGCCATTCTGACAGGTGTGAGGTGATATCTCATTGTAGTTATGATTTGTATTTCCTCAATAGTGAGTGATGTTGAGCACCTTTTCATGTGTTTGTTAGCCATATGCATGTCTTCTTTGGATTCTAAACATATATTTAAACCTATTGATATTATAATTATCATTATCATCCTTATTGTACTGATGAGAAACTGATGCCCAGAGATGCTATTTAAAATTTTAGTTGGTAGTATGTTTTGATCACCTCCTACTCATCCTGTTGTTGAGAAAGGGATTCCCACCCCAAGGTTATGAGGATTGATCAAAGCACACAATATTTGATTTTTGAACAGATAAGATTGATAGAAGTTCATTAGTAACATAAACTCATAGCCGAGGTGATAAGGACAACAGATGCCATCCAGGGCCAGACAGGGGTTATAATGACGAACACAGTGAACAACCAGAGATTTGAGAGGCAAGATTTGCAGGATCAAGAGGATGAGGCTCTCCCTACTTCATGAATAAGGTTGTGATTGACATAAATAATTTTTCAGGCAGGCAGAGAACTAGAACTGCTACTTAGGGATAAGTGAGAAATGTGCCACTTTGCTGGAGGAAGTTATCGTAAATCAGAGTGGGGAACTTGTGGTTAGGCCATTCAAAGCTCCTTGGGTTTCACCAGGTGCTGAGACAGCAGATAATATTGAACCTTAATTTTTAGGTCTTATAATAGAGGTATCATGGTTCATATCTTAAGCAGACAAGTAAATTTTTATGATGTAATATGATGATGTTGAAGATAGAGATGTTGAACTTAAAAATGTTGACAATATTATAAATAGAGCTAAAAAAAATCCCTTTAATGCGATTGTTTTTAGTTCACTGACATTAAGAAAGCATAGAGTGACATCAGCAAGATGGCAGAATGGGAGATTCCAGCCCTTACTTCCCATATAAACATTATTTTACAACGATCCATGGATGAAAACACCTTCATGAGAGCTCCAGAATCCAGGTGATAATTTACAACATGCTGTTAGAGCACACAATAAAGAAATACCTAAAAAAACCCCAAAAACTAAGAATAGTTTCATTTTTACCTGCATCATCTGTACTCCCAAGCCAGTACAGCTTTTTGGTCTGTAAATCTCTAGGGGAAAAAGGAAGAGAAGTGAGTGTTCAACTATGTTAGCCTTTCTAGACACTACCTGAGAGGTCTGCTTTTGTGTACTCCCCCGAATACATGGTGGGAATCAGCACAGCTAGAAAATCTCAACAGCAAGCCCATGGTCCCTGGTAGAGGCCCTCTCATGGACCCAAGCAGCTAACCCATCCACAGACTCCACCAACCAGTCCACCCAAAATCTTGGCCAGCCTCACTGATGAAGTTTCCTTGCCAAAGCTAATACATAAAAACTGAAAAAGGTGACTGCTTCTTCAAATGTATGGACACCAACACAAGGCTATGAGGATCATGTACAATCAGGGAAATGTCACACCACCAAAGGAACAAAATAAAGCTTCAGCAATCAACCTTCAAAAAATGGAGATCTACAATAGCACAAGATATGGAATAAAGCTGAGTAGCCATCATTAAATAAAATGTTATATGTATATAACAGAAGGTTATTCAGCCTTAAAAAGAGAAGGAAATCCTGTCATTTATGATGACATGGATTCATCTGGAGGACATTATGCTAAGTGAAATAAACCAAAAGCTGGGAGACAAATACTGCATGATCTCACTTATATGTATAATATAAAAAAGTTGAACTTATCGAAGCAGAGAGTAGAATGATGATTACTAGGGTTAGAGAGTGGTGTGTTGGGGGAAATGAGGAGATGTTGTTCAAAGAGTACAAAGTTTTAGTTATAGTGGATGGATAAATCCAGGATCTAATATATAGCATGATGACTACAGTTAATCATACTGTATTTTGAGTACTGGAAATATACTAAAAGAGTAGATTTCAGGTGCTGTCATCACATACAAAAATGGCAACTTATGTGAGGAGATGATACATTAATTAGCTTGACTATAGCAAACATTTTACTGTATACATATATTTTACATATATATATAAAATCATCATGTTATACACCTTAAATATATACAAGTTTTATTTTTATTCTTCATTTTATTTTTATACAAGTTTTATTTATTTTATTATTTTTTATTTTTAAATTTTTTCTTTAAATTTTTTATTGTTATGTTAATCACCATACATTACATCATTAGTTTTTGATGTAGTGTTCCATGATTCATTGTTTGTGCATAACACCCAGTGCTCCACGCAGAACGTGCCCTCTTTAATACCCATCACTAGGCTAACCCATCCCTACACCCCCCTCCCCTCTAGAACCCTCAGTTTGTTTTTCAGAGTCCATCCTCTCTCATGGTTTGTCTCCCACTCCGATTTACCCTTCATTCTTCCCCTCCTGTTATCTTCTTCTTTTTTTTTTCTTAACATATATTGCATTATTTGTTTCAGAGGTACAGATCTGTGATTCAACAGTCTTGCACAATTCACAGCGCTCACCATAGCACATACCCTTCCCAATGTCAAGAAAAAGAAATGGAGATCTATGAACTGATTAGCAGAGAATTCAAAATAAATATTTTGAAACTCAATGAGTTATAAATGAAGACAGATAGAGAACTAAAACAAAATCAGAAAAACAAAATATGAAAAAAATGAGAAGTTCAACAAAGGGAACAACAAATAGAAACTATAAAAACAACAACAACAAGAAACCAAACAGAAAATATGGAGCTGAAGGATACAATGTACTGAAAAATTCAATAGAGGGCTTCAACAGCTGACTCAATCTAGCAGAGAAAAATCACTGAACTCAAAGATCAAGTCACTTGAAATGATCAAGTCGGAAGGAAAAGGAAAAAAATGAGGGAGAAAGTATAATATATACTATTGTTATTAAGATATTTCTTCTCTACTTAGTAAATGAAAGTTATACAATGACTATCAACTTAATGAAGAAGACTTTTAAAAAGCTTAATGTAATTCCATATATAGAAGCATGGCTCACACTGGGTATTACCGAGGTAGTGAGAGCTGTGTCCAAAAATATCATGCCAACAACTGGCAGTTTGCAAAATACCAGATTGATCTCGTGGATGGTTTACATTTCATACGGATAAAACTTTTGAGGCATGAAGTATATGCAGAGAGATTACAAGTGTAGACCAAGCACAAAGTTAGAGAACAGAGTCTCTGGAATTGTCCTCACTTCTGACACCAACTGAAAATTCAGGTGCTCCCCCCAAACACCCTCAGATTTGATAATTCACTTGAAAGACTCATAGAACTCACTGAGAGATGTTATACCAACTGCTAAAATTTCGTACAGAGAAAAGATACAGATTAAGGCCAGCCAAAGTAAGAGATTCATAGATCACAGACTAGGAGGATTCAGATGTGGACCTTCCATTGTCCTCCCCAACTGCAGTTAGGATGCATCACTCCTCCAACACTGACATGTGATAATAGTCGTGGATTATTGACTACCAGAGAAACTCACCCAAGCTTCAATGTCCAAAGTTCTTATTAAAGTTCCATTACTAGGCATGATTGATAGATTGATTGACTGCCCACATGGCTGATTTCAGTCTCTAGGATGATTCATACCACACAAACCAGAGCCCCCACACAAAGTCACACTGTTAAGACTATTTAGTATGACCCAAAGTTCTCAAGTAAACCATGACATGCCTATCATGCACAATATTCCAGGGGTCAAGAGAGTACTTCCTAGAAGGTGAAGGCAAAAACAAGAACTCTCTTTGGACAACTACAAACTCTTCACTATACAAATAACATGTATTTTTTAAATATTTGGATTATGTTAACTCACTAGTTATTAATATCCTGTATACCACTTCTGATTATATCCATGTAAAAGAAAAGAATACATATTTTAATTTTAACCTTTGTCATAGTTGTTTTCTGTTTATACGTGATGTATATCATTTATAATTAAAAGTAAAATGTATATATAAAAAATAATATTACCAGAATATTTTCTGCCTACTAGAACAAATACTTCAGGAAAAATCTGAAACTTCTACCTGTTTACAATAATTATTCTTTTGATTTTTTAAAATTCCTTATTAAGAAGGTATGATATGTGTTGATAAAGATACAGCAGCATTTTGGTGTTAGGAATTAAATTTGCAGATGGGAAAGGAAAGATGGCGGAGGAGTAGGGGACCCTGTTTCAACTGGTCCCAGGAAGTGAGCTGGTTATCTACGAGACCACTCTGAGCACCCACGAAACCAACCTGAGATGTAAGAAGATCTGGGTCTTTAAAAACAGAATATCACAGGCGGTTGGTTTTGAGGTACGAGACAGGGAGCCCTGATTCTGTGGGCAGGTATCGGAGGATAAATGGCAGCAGGAGGGCGCCTGGCCCTGGGGATCCTACACCATCGGTGAGCGACAGCCTTACACGCTGGGAACGGGGCACAGACTCGCAGACTGGTAGCAGCAGGGAAAGGACTTTAGGGCAGCCCCAGGGTGGAAACCCAGAGTGGTGGGGTCGCACGTGTGATCTGGGGGCAGGTGGAGGTTTTACAAGCACAAAGGGCAGAGACGTGCCCCGATCTGGAGGCAGGACTGGGAGTGCTGTGGAGGGGCGCACAACCCAGGATGCTGCAGTTTATAGCAGCACGGACAGAAAGGGAGACAGTGTGGCCTGGAGAGCTCACTGAAGAACAGACTGCGGTCTCTCTGCTCTGAGGCAGAGGGCTGGAAACGGTCTCTTCTGCTCTGACTCTAGGAAGAGATGTGGAAAGCCACGAGGGAAAGCCACCAGAGAACAAAAGCCCCCAAAACTGATTCCCGCTGAACCCATCCCCCCGCCACAGGGGGGCAGGGCAACTCTGCCCAAACAGGGTTGCCTGAGTAACAGCGCGGCAGGCCCCTCCCCCAGAAGACAGGCTGGGAAAACAAGAGGCCAGCAACCCTAAGGTCCCAAGAAAACAGGTGCATCTTGCTTGGGTTCTGGTCAATAATTTGGACTCTATACATTCCCTCAAACACCCATCAACAGAATGACTAGGAGGAGGAACCCCCAAAATAGAAAAGACTCAGAGATTATGTCTGATGCCACAGATTTACAAATGGTTGCAGATATAACCAAGATGTCAGAGATGGAATTCAGGCTAGCAATTGTGAAGACAATGGCTAGAATGTAGGAATCAATTAATCGCAACATAGAGTCTCTAAGGGCAGAAATGAAAGCTGAATTGTCAGAACTTAAAAATGCTATCAATGAGGTCCAATCCAATCTAAATAATCTAACAGCTAGGGTAAGTGAGGCAGAAGAACAAATAAGCGACCTGTAAGACAATATAATAGATGAAAAGGGAAAAGAAGAGGCCAGGGAAAAACAACTCAGAATCCAGGAAAATAGATACAGAGAAATAAGTGACAACATGAAGCGTTCCAATGTCAGAATAATTGGAATCCCAGAGGGAGTGGAGAGAGAGAGAGGACTAGAAGATGTATTTGAGCAAATCGTGCTGAGAACTTCCCTAATTTGGGGAATGAACCAAACATTCATGTCCTAGAGGCAGAGAGGACCCCTCCCAAGATCAAGGAAAACAGGCCAACACCCCGGCATGTAATAGTAAAACTTGCAAATCTTAGAACCAAGGAAACCATCTTAAGGGCAGTTAGGGGGAAGAGATTCCTTACGTACAGAGGGAGGAACATCAGAATAACATCAGACCTATCCACAGACACCTGGCAGCCAGAAAGGCCAGGCAAGACATATTCAGGGTACTAAATGAGAAGAACATGCAGCCAAGAATACTTTATCCAGCAAGGCTGTCATTTAGAATGGATGGAGAGATGAAGAGCTTCCACGACCAGCAGAAACTGAAAGAATATGTCACCACTAAGCTGGCCCTGCAAGAAATATTAAGGGGCGTTCTATAAAAGAAGAAAGCCCCCAAGAGTGATATACAACAGAAATTTACAGGGACAATCTATAAAAACAACGTCTTCACAGGCAACATGACGACAATTAATTCATATCTTTCAATAATCACTCTCAACATGAATGGCCTAAATGCTCCCATAAAATGGCACAGGGTTGCAGATTGGATAAAAAGACAGGACCCATCTATATGCTGCCTACAGGACACTCATTATGAACCTAAAGATACATCCAGACTGAAGGTGAAGGGATGGAGATCCATCTTCCATGCCAGCAGACCTCAAAAGAAAGCTGGAGTAGCAATTCTTATATCAGACAAATTAGATTTTAAACTAAAGTCTGTAGTTAGAGACACAGAAGGACACTATATCATTCTTAAAGGGTCTATCCAACAAGAAGATCTAACAATTGTAAATATCTATGTACCCAACATGGGAGCAGCCATCTACAGAAGCCAACTGTTAACCAAAATAAAGAGTCATGTTGGTAACAATATGTTAATTGTAGGATACCTCAATACTCCACTCTCAGCAATGGACAGATCATCTAAGCAGAAAATCAACAAGGAAACAAGAGCTTTGAATGACACACTGGACCAGATGGACCTCATAGATATTTACAGAACATTCCACCCTAAAACAACAGAATACTCATTCTTCTCGAATGCACGTGGAACTTTCTCCAGAATAGACCACATACTGGGTCACAAATCAGGTCTCGACAGATACCAAGAGACTGAGATTATTCCCTGCATATTCTCAGACCACAATGCTTTAAAACTGGAACTTGATCACAAGAAAAAATTTGGCAGAAATTCGAACACTTGGAAGCTAAAGACCACTCTGCTCAAGAATGTTTGGGTCAACCAGAAATCAAAGAAGAACTTAAACAATTCATGGAAATCAATGAGAACGAAAACACATCGGTCCAAAACCTATGGGATACTGCAAAGGCGGTCCTAAGGGGGAAATACATAGCCATCCAAGCCTCACTCAAAAAAATGGAAAATCCTGAATTCAACAACTAACTCTACACCTTAAAGAACTAGAAAAAACGCAACAAAGGATGCCTAAGCCACACATTGGAGGAGAAATAATTAAAATTAGAGCAGAAATCAATGAATTAGAAACCAGAAACACAGTAGATCAGATCAACGAAACTAGAAATTTGTTATTTGAAAGAATTAATAAGATCAATAAACCACTGGCCATACTTATCCAAAAGAAAAGAGAAAAGACCTAAATTAATAAAATTATAAATGAAAGGGGAGAGACCACGACTAACACCAAGGCCATAGAAACAATTATTAGAAATTATTCTTAACAACTATATGCCAATACACTGAGCGATCTGGATGAAATGGAGGCCTTTCTGGAAACCTATAAGCTGAAACTGGAAGGGAAACAGGAAGAAATTGACAACCTGAATAGGCCAATAACCAGTAATGAGATTGAAGCAGTGATCAAAAACCTCCCAAACAAGAGTCCCAGGCCTGATGGATTCCCTGGGGTATTCTACCAAACATTCAAAGAAGAATACCTATTCTACTGAAGCTGTTTCAAAAAATAGAAACAGAAGGAAAACTTCTGAACTCATTCTATGAGGCCAGCATTACCTTAATCCCCAAACCAGGCAAAGACCCCATCAAAAAGGAGAATTTCAGACTGATATCCCTGATGAATATGGATTCCAAAATCCTCAACAAAATCCTAGCTAATAGAATCCAACTATACATTAAAAGGATCATCCACCACGACCAAGTTTTTATCATCGGGATGCAAGGGTGGTTCAACATTGACAAATCAATCAATGTGATAGAACACTTTAATAAAAGGAGGGAGAAGAACCATATGGTCCTCTCAATTGATGCAGAAAAAGCATTTGACCAAATACAGCATCCTCTCCTGATTAAAACTCTTCAGAGTATAGGGATAGAGGGAACATTCCTCAAGTTCATAAAATCCATCTATGAAAAACCCACAGCGAATATCATCCTCAATGAGGAAAAGCTGAGAGCCATTCCCTTAAGATCAGGAACACGTCAAGGATGCCCACTCTCACCACTATTGTTCAACATAGTACTAGAAATCCTAGCAACAGCAATCAGACAGATAAAAGAAATAAAAGGTATTCAACTTGGCAAAGAAGAAGTCAAACCTCTCTTTTTGCAGACGACATGATACTTTATGTGGAAAACCCAAAACACTCCACCCCCAAATTACTAGAACTCATACAGCAATTCAGTAATGTGGCGGGATACAAAATCAATGCACAGAAATCAGTTGCTTTTTTATACCCTAACAACGCAACTGTAGAAAGAGAAATTAGAGAAATGATTCCATTTACAATAGCACCAAAAACCATAAGATACCTTGGAATAAACCTAAACAAAGAGGTAAAGGATCTATACTCTAGGAACTACAGAACAGTCATGAAAGAAATCGAAGAAGACACAAAAAGATGGAAAAATATTCCATGCTCATCGATTGGAAGAATAAACATTGTTAAAATGTCTATGGTACCCAGAGCAATCTGTACCTTCAATGCCATCCCAATCAAAATTCCAATGACGTTTTTCAAAGTGCTGGAACAAACAATTCTAAAATTTGTATGGAATCAGAAAAGACCCTGAATCACCAAGGAAATTTTGAAAAAGAGAAACAAAGCTGGGGGCAACACGTTGCCTGATTTCAAGCTATACTACAAAGTTGTGATCACCAAGACATCATGGTACTGGCACAAACACAGCCATATAGACCAATGGAACAGAATAGAGAACCCAGATATGGACCCTCAACTCTATGGTCACATAATTTTTGACAAAGCAAGAAAAAACATGCAATGGAAAAAAGACAGTCTCTTCAATAAATGGTGCTGGGAAAATTGGACAGCCACATGCAGAAGAATGAAACTCGACCATTCTCTAACACCATTCACAAAGATAAACTCAAAGTGGATGAAAGACCTCAATGTGAGACAGGAATCCATCAAAATCCTAGAGGACAACAGAGGCAGTAACCTCTTTGACATCGCCCACAGCAACTTCTTTCAAGATACATTTCCAAAAGCTAGTGAAACAAAAGCAAAAATGAACTTTTGGGACTTCATCAAGATAAAAAGCTTCTGCACAGCACAGGAAACAGTCAACAAAACAAAGAGCAACCCACAGAATGGGAGAAGATATTTGCAAATGACACTACAGATAAAGGGCTGGTATCCAAGATCTATAAAGAACTCAAACTCAACACCCAAAAAACAAATAATCAAGTCAAAAAGTGGGCAGAAGATATGAAAAGACACTTCTCTGAAGAAGACATACAAATGGCTAACAGGCACATGAAAAAATGTTCATCATCATTAGCCATCAGGGAAATTCAAATCCAAACCATATTGAGATACCACCTTACACCAGTTAGAATGGCAAAAATGGACAGGGAAAGAAACAACAAATGTTGGAGAGGTTGTGGAGAAAGGGGAACCCTCTTACACTGTTGGTGGGAATGCAAGTTGGTACAGCCACTTTGGAAAACAGTGTGCAGGTTCCACAAAAACTTAAAAATGGAGCTACCCTATGACCCAGCAATTGCACTCCTGGGTATTTACCCAAAAGACACAGATGTAGTGAAAAGAAGGGCCATATGCACCCCAATGTTATAGCGGCAATGTCCACAATAGCCAAACTGTGGAAAGAGCTGAGATGCCCTTCAACAGATGAATGAATAAAGAAGATGTGGTCCATATATATAATGGAATATTACTCAGCCATCAGAAAGGATGAATACCCAACTTTTACATCAACATGGATGGGACTGGAGGCAATTATGCTAAGTGAAATAAGTGAAGCAGAGAAAGTCAATTATCATATGGTTTCACTAATTGGTGGAACATAGGAATAGCATGGAGGACATTAGGAGAAGGAAGGGAAAAATGAAGGGGGGAGAATCGGAGGGAGAGATGAACCATGAGAGACTATGGACTCTGAGAAACAAACAGGGTTTTAGAGGGAGGGGGGAGGAGGGATTGGTTAGCCCAGTGATGGGTATTAAAGAGGGCACGTACTGCATGGAGCACTGGGTGTTATATGAAAACAATGGATCGTGGATCACCACATCAAAAACTAATGATGTATTGTATGGTGACTAACATAACATAAGAAAAAAAGAAAAAAAAAGACCTAAAAAAATGTTGATGGAAAAATTTCACCTTAATAAATATTTTTCAGTAAAAAAAAATTAATTGGAAAAAAAAGAAATAAAATTTGCTTTTATTATAGTTTTTATTTGTTTTGTTTTGAATTGTTTTTTTTAAATCAACCTTAATTTTTATTGTTATGTTAATCACCATACATTACATCATTAGTTTTTGATGTAGTGTTCCATGATTCATTGTTTGTGCATAACACCCAGTGCTCCATGCAGAACGTGTCCCTTTGAATACCTATCACCAGGCTAACTCATCGCCCCATCCTCCTCCCCTCTAGAACCCTCAGTTTGTTTTTCAGAGTCCATCGTCTCTCATGGTTCGTCTCCCCCTCTGACTCACTCCCCCACTTTCTTCCCCTCCTGCTATCTTCTTCTTTTTCTTTTTTCTTAACATATGTTGCATTATTTGTTGCAGAAGTACAGATCTGTGACTCAACAGTCTTGCAGAATTCAAAGCGCTCACCATAGCACATACCCTACCCAATGTCTATCACCCAGGCACCTCATCCCTCCCACCCCCCACCACTCCAGCAACCCTCAGTTTGTTTCCTGAGATTAAGAATTCCTCAGATCAGCGAGGTCATATGATACATGTCTTTCTCTGATTGACTTATTTCACTCAGCATAACACCCTCCAGTTCCATCCACGTCCTTGCAAATGGCAAGATCTCATTCCTTTTGATGGTTGCATAATATTCCATCGTGTATATATACCACTTCTTCTTTATCCATTCATCTGTCCATGGACATCTTGGCTCTTTCCACAGTTTGGCTATTGTGGACATTGCTGCTATAAACATTGGGGTGCACGTACCCCTTTGGATCCCTCCATTTGTATCTTTGGGGTAAATACCCAGTAGTGCAATTGCTGGATTCTATGGTAGCTCTATTTTCAACTTTTTGAGGAACCTCCATACTGTTTTCCAGGTTGGCTGCACCAGCTTGCATACCCACCAACAGTGTAGGAGGGTTCCCCTTTCTCTGCATCCCCGCCAACATCTGTCGTTTCCTGACTTGTTAATTTTAGCCATTCTGACTGGTGTGAGGTGGTATCTCATTGAGGTTTTGATTTGGATTTCCCTGATGCCGAGTGATGTTGAGCACTTTTTCATGTGCCTGTTGGCCATTTGGATGTCTTCTTTGGAGAAATGTCTGTTCATGTCTTCTGCCCATTTCTTGATTGGATTATTTGTTCTTTGGGTGTTGAGTTTGATAAGTTCTTTATAGATTTTGGATACTAGCCCTTTATCTGATATGTCATTTGCAAATCTTTTCTCCCATTCTGTCGGTTGTCTTTTGGTTTTGTGGACTGTTTCTTTTGCTGTGCAAAAGCTTTTTATCTTGATGAAATCCCAATAGTTCATTTTTGCCCTGGTTTCCCTTGCCTTTGGCGATGTTTCTAGGAAGAAGTTGCTGCGGCTGAGGTCGAAGAGTTTGCTACCTGTGTTCTCCTTTAGGATTTTGATGGACTCCTGTCTCACGTTTAGGTCTTTCAACCATTTGGAGTCTATTTTTGTGTGTAGTGTAAGGAAATGGTCCAGTTTCATTCTTCTGCATGTGGCTGTCCAACTTTCCCAACACCATTTGTTGAAAAGACTGTCTTTTTTGCATTGGACATTCTTTCCTGCTTTGTCAAATATAAGTTGACCATAGAGTTGAGGGTCCATTTCTGGGAGAGAAATAATAAACATCAGAGCAGAAATCAATGAACTAGAAACCAAAAGAACAGTAGAACAGATCAATGAATTGTTTTTGTTATTGATTTAAAAATGTTTTCAAGGGCTGCCTGGTGGCTCAGATGGTTGAGTGTCTGCCTTCCGCTCAGTTAATGACTGAGGGTCCTGGGATTGAGCCCCATGTCTGGTTCCTGGCTCAGCAGGGAGCCTGCTTCTCCCTCTGCCTCTCCCCCTGCTTGTGTTCTCTCTCTCTCTCTCTCTGTATCTCTGTGTCTCAAATGAATAAATAAAATCTTCAAAAAAATAAAAAAATGTTTTCAAGGTATAGAAAGGCACCTTCGGTTTGTTTGCATGACTGAATTCTGGAATATTATTTTTTAAACTCCTAGATCATGTTTCTAAGTATCCTTATGTTGTATTCTTTATAAAACAAATTCTCTTGGATTTTCTGGTCTTTTTCCTTGATGTAGCACCCCTGACATGACATGAATTTTATAGGTGGAGTTTGAAATACTCAGCCATAAAATGTCGTTTTTCTCTTTTTCAGTTCTAAGAAAAACATAGTGGATGGCTTTCTGTGACATTTGCCATCAATTAAAAGAGTTAAGTTTAAGAATCCACTACTTGGACATCTGTTCATTTTCTTCAATTTAATTTTGCCTACAATTAGTTTGTTACCAGCTAAGAGATTCTTCCTTATAAAAATATCTTATGACCAAACTGCAAAATTGTCCCTTACATATGGCTAAGAGAGGGGGATTATTACGATCTCTCCTATTAAAGTGTGCCAATTTCATTAACACACAAACTACTTAAGCAAGTCATATATAAATTCACATTCTTCTTTTTGAATCAGAGTTTCTATGGATGGGGTATGTAGCCTGACCCTTTTGCAGTCCAAACCCAGAAACACATTATATAAGTTTGGGAGCTGGGTGTCTTTCTCTTTGTGCTCCATCAGGTAAGACCATGGCTATTACTGTAATACCCTTGCATGGTTCTTCATTTCCTCAGGATTTAAGTGCCATTTGCTTCAAGTTTTTACTAATAGAGCCTTATTAAGCAATTGAGACTTGATGGATTCTAATGAGGGCAGGGATGCTATAATTGTCCTTATTAATGTTCTGTAACTGATTTGGACTAAACTGCAATGTACACTTTCTAAATTCATGGCTTAAATCAAGTAAAAATTGACCAAGTTCTTAAGGTCAATCAATAAAGTAGTCAGTGGTTCATTAAAACAATGCTTATTATTAGGACAGGCAAGCACGTAAGGGGCAGAAGAGAGGAGGATGGATAGGGATGGCTTGCTGCCAAATGACGGGCCCTAGTTGTCGTTCATGTTTTTTTAATATTAAAAAACAAACTTTTAGTTAACATAGGACATTTTATTGGAGTTATCTTGAAACCATTAACAAAACTTAAGAAGTTAACCCATACTGCATTAAGGAGTTTTTTTCTTAAGGAAAACAAACAAAGTAATTCATTCATGTCAAACCAATGATCATTTTGGTTTAATTTGCAGATAACAGTTCTCCACCAACTCCCTATTTTACTCCTCAGCAAAAAATGGCAAGTCATCAACTTGATTCCAATTTCATTACTACCTACACTGAAGTACATTCACCTGGCAGCAAAACCCATTTAATAATTGACTGTATGTTCTCTGGAGCGTCTGACATGCACAAGTAACCACTAATTGTTTGGTCTCTGACTGGTTCCCTTCAGGCTCTGGGAATACAATGTCTCCCCTATTAGCCTCCTATTTACCTTGGCAATTTCACCTCTGGCAAACCTGAATGCATGAAAATGTAAGTATGACTGTCTACATTTAAAGAAAAATCTATAAAATTCCATTAAGACCTCCTGCAAAAGTATAGACAGACATCCACTTCATAAAGAATAAAATCAATTACAGAAAATCAAATGTTCTTCTGCTGCTGCTGTGTGACATCAACAACTTGCAGCACAGATGTTTTGCACCTGGCAACCAGCAGAACATGAAGACCCCAGGGAAGAGTCTAAACTTTCTAACTTGACTCATTTTCAAAGCTGTCTCAGGGTTCTTTCTTTTAAAGAGGTCTCCTTACAGTGAAGATACTGCCTGCACTATATGATGTAAAACAGTTAACTCACTTTTTTATGATGACCACTAAATCAAGAAGCATGGAAAGGCCAGCAATAAGAACAAAATGGAGACTATTTTATTTCTTACATCAGCTTATATCGAATTATTTTGTTATTCCAAACTGAATTTGAAAGCTTTTTCAAATAATTTATCTTTTGGTTAGGGGTTGAGATAAATGCTTTCAAACAGATATTGCAGGGAGGAAAGAAACTACTCTAATTACAGCAAATACATCCTGAAAGTTAAATATTTAATGAAATCAGTATCTATAAATTCTCAGGCATCCATGGGAACAAAGGGACTAAGGGCATGAACAGATTTTAACAGTGTGTAACTCCAAGTCTTCAGTGTATTATTTAGATATGAAATGCCAGATTTCGTGACAATTCTGGCAGTTAGATTTACTTAACAGTTACTATTGATTTAGGTAAAGTTTAAAATAAGTCCTCTGTCCTGAGCCCATAATCACTAACAACCAGGGAGGGATTGATCCAAGTACATACTGAGAAGCATGTAGCACAACCAACTGGAATGAAACAATTTTCAAGTTGTCATCAACAAAATGAATAATTTACTTGCAGATGAGTTAGCAGCATTGAATTATTTTAAATATCAACCAAAATATATGGCACTTTCCTTTAAAGTCATTTTAAAATTCTCCTTTGTGTATATAAGATTTTAAGACAATAAAACTAAAATATTTGGAAATGACTTTAAAATATCTTAAGATATATTAAATTTCAATTTCCTATTTTGGATGCTACTAGTGAGAGTGAAAAATGGATGGCAATTGGACTGTATCAGAAGGCTTGAAAATATGCACCAATTTTATCCCAAACTCTTACTTTGAGAAATAAATACAAAGGACATGAATGGAAGATATGCATAAAAATATGCCCATAAGAGTAGCATTTACAGAGTAGGAGACCTGGATTTCGTCTGGTCTCAGGAATTCAGCTGAATAGGGATCAAACCATTCTGAACACCTGCGAACTCAACAGGAGATCGAAGAGAAGAATAGCAACAACTCTCTGAACAGAAATGTGACCACTTTCTGGAAGGTAGGACGTGCGGAGAAGTGAATAGGAGGCGATATTTGGGAGGATAGATGGCAGGGGAGGGGGGGCCTCTGTCGGCCGCTTCTGGCAAGGGATAGAGCTGCGGAGCACAAAATCGGACCTTTAGAAGTTGGTTCCGCTGAGGGACGTCGCTCCAGTGGCTAAGCGGGGGGTGGAACCCTCGCGGGACAGTGTGGTCTCAGGACCCTTGGGGTCACAGAAAAACCGGGGGTGCCGAGTGCAGCAGAGCTCCTAGGTATTGGGCGGGGAAGCCGGCTGCAGAGACGGAGCCGAGGCATCGGCTCTCAACTCGGGATTGCCATAAACTGTGATCCGCGGCCCAGTCGGGCCACTGCTCCTCCAGCAGGGACCCAACAAGTGGCAGATCCAGGGAGACTCCCTTTCTTCCCTGGGAGAAGCGGCGCAGGAGTGCACAGCAGGGATCTGCTGGGTTTGGAGACTCCACACGGGGTCGGGTGCCAGAGATAGAAATGCTCAGTCACAGGCCGGTGAGCACGGAGTGCGGCCAGAGAACAGGGAGACGGGAGTAACTGCTTTTCTCTGGGGCACACTGAGGAGTGGGGCCCCGAGTTCTCAGGTCCTCCGGGTGGAGATTGGGAGGCCACCATTTTCGCCATGGTCCTCCAAAGCTGTACCGAGAGCTTGCAGGGAACAAAAGCTCCTGAGAGCAAACCCCAGCAGCTTGCTTAGCCCGACCAACAAGGGCAGGGCTATTCCACCTCTGGCAAAGACATGTGGGAACTGCGACAACAGGCCCCTCCCCCAGAAGATCGGCATGAACAGCCAGCAAGCCAAGACCAAGTTTACCGATCAAGGAGAACGGGAGAACTCCAGTGCTAGGGGAATGCTGCACAGAGAATTCATGACATTTTTTACCATGATTCATTAGTTTTTCAAAGTGAATTTTTTAACTGTTTTTTTTTTATTTTTCTTTTTCCCTTTTTCAACCAACATATTATCAATCCCTTTTTTAAAAAAACATTTTTTATTTTACATTTTTAGAGTCATATTTTATCCCTTCATAGTAGTTACCCTTATTTTTGGCATATATATATAAGTTGTAAACTTTTTAAAATTTTGAGAGACAGTTTCTTCTAACAGATCAAAATATACCCTAAATCACTAGTGTATGGCTTTGTTCTACTCTCCTGCCTGATCACATTCTCTCCCTTTTTTCCCTCTTTTTTCTTTTAAATCTTCTTCCTTTTTTGAAACAACTTCTTATCATATCAATTCCTTTTATAAAATCTTTTATACTTTTCATCTTTAAGTCATCTTCCATCCCTTCATTGTATCAACCCTTATTTTGTACATAT
>NW_027397093.1:19451554-19458779 GCF_003265705.2 Callorhinus ursinus | reverse complement strand
TTGTTAACCTGTTAGCATTTTGTTCTCTGATTCATCTATTGTCCTCTGGACAAAATGACAAGAAGAAAAAAATCACCTCAGCAAAAAGAAGAAGAGGTAGTACCATCAGCCAGGGCCCTACTCAATTCGGACATCAGTATGATGTCAGACCTAGAGTTCAGAATCATGACTTTAAAGATACTAGCTGGGGTTGAAAAAAGCATGGAAGCTATTAGAGACACCCTTTCTGGAGAAATAAAAGACATAAAATCTAACCAAGTCGAAATCAAAAAGCCTATTAATGAGGTGCAATAAAAAATGGGGGCACTAACTGCTAGGATAAATGAGGCAGAAGAGAGAATCAGCGATATAGAAGACAAAATGATGGAAAATAAAGAGGCTGAGAAAAAGAGAGAGAAACAACTACAGGATCACGAGGGCAGAATTCGAGAGATAAGTGATACGATAAGACGAAAAAACATTAGAATAATTGGGATCCCAGAAGAAGAAGAAAGAGAGAGAGGGGCAGAAGGTATATTGGAGTAAAGAAGAGCAGAGAATGTCCCTAATGTGAGGAAGGAAACAAGCATCAAAATCCAGGAGGCACAGAGAACCCCTCTCGAAATCAATAAAAATAGGTCAACACCCCGACATCTAAGAGTAAAACTTACGAGTCTCAGAGACAAAGAGAAAATCCTGAAAGCAGCTCGGGAGAAGAGATATGTAACCTACAATGGTAGAAACATTAGACTGGCAACAGACCTATCCACAGAGACCTGGCAGGCCAGAAAGGACTGGCATGATATCTTCAGAGCACTAAACGAGAAAAATCTGCAGCCAAGAATACTATATCCAGCTAAGCTGTCATTGAAAATAGAAGGAGAGATAAAAAGCTTCCAGGACAAACAAAAACTAAAGGAATTTACAAACATGAAACTGGCCCTCCAAGAAATCTTGAAAGGGGTCCTCTAAGCAAAGAGAGAGCCTAAAAGCAGCATAAATCAGAAAGGAACACAGACAACATACTGTAACAGTCACCTTATATGCAATACAATGGCACTAAATTCATACCTTTCAATAGTTACCCTGAATGTAAATGGGCTAAATGCCCCAATCAAAAGACACAGGCTATCTTGGATTAACAAACAAGACCCATCGATATGCTGTCTGCAAGAGGCTCACTTTAGACCCAAAGACACCCCCAGATTTAAAGTGAGGGGGTGGAAAACCATTTACCATGCTAATAGACACCAAAAGAAAGCTGAGGTGGTAATCCTTATATCACACAAATTAGATTTTAAAACAAAGACTGTAATAAGAGCTGAAGAAGGACACTATATCCTACTTAAAGTGTCTATCCAACAAGAAGATCTAACAATTGTAAATATCTATACCCCTAACACGGGAGCAACCAATTATATAAGGCAATTAATAACAAAAGCAAAGAAACACATTGACAACAATACAATAATAGCGGGGGACTTTAACACCCCCCTGACTGAAATGGACAGATCATCTAAGCAAAAGATCAACAAGGAAATAAAGACTTTAAACGACACACTGGACCAAATGGACTTCACAGACATATTCAGATCATTCCATCCCAAAGCAATGGAATACACATTCTTTTCTAGTGCCCATGGAACATTCTCCAGAATTGATCACATCCTAGGTCACAAATCAGGTCTCATCTGGTACCAAAAGATTGGGATCATTCTCTGCATATTTTCAGACCACAATGCTTTGAAACTAGAACTCAAACACAGGAGGAAAGTCGGAAAGAACTCAAATACATGGAGGCTAAAGAGCATCATACTAAAGAATGAATGGGTCAACCCGGAAATTAAAGAAGAATTAAAAAAAATTCATGGAAACAAATGAAAATGAAAACACAACTGTTCAAAACCTTTGGGATACAGCAAAGGCAGTCCTGAGAGGAAAGTATATAGCAATACAAGCCTTTCAGAAGAAACAAGAAAGGTCTCAAATACACAGCCTAACCCTACACCGAAAGGAGCTGGAGAAAGAAGAGCAAATAAAGCCTAAACCCAGCAGGAGAAGAGAAATAATAAAGATCAGAGCAGAAATCAATGAAATAGAAACGAAAAGAACAGTAGAACAGATCAACGAAACTAGGAGCTGGTTCTTTGAAAGAATTAACAAGATTGATAAACCCCTGGCCAGACTTATCAAAAAGAAAAGAGAAATGACCCAAATCCACAAAAACAAGAATGAAAGAGGACAGATCACAACCAACACCAAAGACATACAAACAATTATAAGAACATATTATGAGCAACTCTATGCCAGCAGATTAGATAACCTGGAAGAAATGGATGCATTCCTAGAGATGTATCAACTACCAAAACAAATCAGGAAGAAATAGAAAACCTGAACAGACCTATAACCACTAAGGAAATTGAAGCAGTCATCAAAAATCTCCCAAGAAAAAAAGCCCAGGGCCAGATGGTTTTCCAGGGGAATTCTATCAGACATTTAAAGAAGAATTAATACCTATTCTCCTGAAACTGTTCCAAAAAATAGAAATGGAAGGGAAACTTCCAAACTCATTTTATGAGGCCAGCATTACCTTGATCCCAAAACCAGAGAAAGACCCCAACAAAAAGGAGAATTACAGACCAATATCCTTGATGAACATGGATGGAAAATTCTCACCCAAATCCTAGCCAATAGGATCCAACAGTACATTAAAAGGATTATTCACCATGACCAAGTGGGATTTATCCCTGGGCTGCAAGGTTGGTTCAACATCTGCAAATCAATCAACGTGATACAATACATTAACAAAGAAAGAACAAGAATCATATGATCCTCTCAATAGATGCAGAAAAAGCATTTGACAAAGTATAGCATCCTTTCTTGATCAAAACTCTTCAGAGTATAGGGATAGAGGGTACATACCTCAGTATCATAATAGTCATCTATGAAAAACCTACAGCAAATATCATTCTCAATGGGAAAAGCTGAGAGCTTTTCCCCTAAGATCAGGAACACGGCAGGGATGTCCATTCTCACCACTGCTATTCAACATAATATTAGAAGTCCTAGCCACAGCAATCAGACAACAAAAAGAAATCAAAGGCATCCAAATCGGCAAAGAGGAAATCAAACTCTCACTCTTTGCAGATGATATGATACCGTATGTGGAAAACCCAAAAGACTCCACCGCAAAACTGCTAGAACTCATCCAGGAATTCAGTAAAGTAGCAGGATATAAAATCAATGCACAGAAATCAGTGGCATTCCTATACACCAACAACAAGACAGAAGAGAGACAAATCAAGGAGTCGTTCCCATTTACATTGCACTCAAAACCATATGATACCTAGGAATAAATCTAACCAAAGAGGCAAAGAATCTGTACTCAGAAAACTATAAAATACTCATGAAAGAAATTGAGGAAGACACAAAGAAATGGAAAAACGTTCTATGCTCATGGATTGGAAGAACAAACATTGTGAAGATGTGAATGCTACCTAGAGCAATCTACACATTCAATGCAATCCCCATCAAAATACCAACCACTTTTTTCAAAGAAATGGCACAAATAATCCTAAAATTTGTATGGAACCAGGAGAGACCCTGAATAGCCAGAGGAATCTTAAAAAAGAAAAGCAAAGCTGGCAGCATCACAATTCCGGACTTCCAGCTCTATTACAAAGCTGTCATCATCAAGACAGTATGGTACTGGCACAAAAACAGACACGTAGATCAATAGAACAGAAACGAGAGCCCAGAAATGGACCCTCAACTCTATGGTCAAGTCATCTTTGACAAAGCAGGAAAGAATGTCCAACGCAAAAAAGACAGTCTCTTCAACAAATGGTGTTGGGAAAGTTGGACAGCCACATGTAGAAGAATGAAACTGGGGCATTTCCTTACACCACACACAAAAATAGACTCCAAATGGTTGAAAGACCTAAACGTGAGACAGGAGTCCATCAAAATCCTAAAGGAGAACACAGGTAGCAACCTCTTCGACCTCAGCCGCAGCATTTTTTTTTTTTAAAGATTTTATTTTTTTGACAGAGAGAGGCACAGCGAGAGAGGGAACACAAGCAGGGAGAATGGGAGAGGGAGAAGCAAGCCTCCCATGGAGCAGGGAGCCCGATGCGAGGCTCGATCCCAGGACTCTGGGAATCATGACCTGAGCCGAAGGCAGACGCTTAACGACCGAGCCACCCAGGCGCCCTGCAGCAACTTCTTCCTAGAAACATCACCAAAGGCAAGGGAAGCAAGGGCAAAAATGAACTATTGGGATTTCATCAAGATAAAAAGCTTTTGCACAGCAAAGGAAACAGTCCACAAAACCAAAAGACAACTGAAAGAATGGGATAAAATATTTGCAAATGACCTATCAGATAAAGGCTAATATCCAAAATCTATAAAGAACTTATGAAACTCAACACCCAAAGAATAAATAATCCAATCAAGAAATGGGCAGAAGACATGAACAGACATTTTTCCAAAGAAGACATCCAAATGGCCAACAGACACATGAAAACGTGCTCAACATCGCTCAGCATCAGGGATGTCCAAATCAAAACCTCAAAGAGATACCACCTCTCACCAGTCAGAATGGCTAAAATTAACAAGTCAGGAAATGACAGATGTTGGCAGGGATGCAGAGAAAGGGGAACCCTCCTACACTGTTGGTGGGTATGCAAGCTTGTGCAGTCACTCTGGAAAACAGTATGGAGGTTCCTCAAAAAGTTGAAAATAGAACTACCATACGATCCAGCAATTGCACTACTGGGTATTTACCACAAAGGTACAAATGTAGGGATCCAAAGGGGTACCTGCACCCCCATGTTTATAGCAGCAATGTCCACAATAGCCAAACTGTGGAAAGAGCCAAGATGTCCATCGACAGATGAATGGATAAAGAAGAAGTGGTATATATACACAATGGAATATTATGCAGCCATCAAAAGGAATGAGATCTTGCCATTTGCAAGGACGTGGATGGAACTGGAGGGTGTTATGCTGAGTGAAATAAGTCAATCAGAGAAAGACATGTATCATATGACCTCACTGATATGAGGAATTCTTAATCTCAGGAAACAAACTGAGGGTTGCTGGAGTGGTGGGGGGTGGGAGGGTTGTGGTGGCTGGGTGATAGACATTGGGTAGGGTATGTGCTATGGTGAGTGCTGTGAATTGTTTAAGACTGTTGAATCACAGATCTGTGCTTCTGAATCAAATAATGCAACATATGTTAAGAAAAAATAAAAAGAAGATAGCAGGAGAGGAAGAATGAAGCGGAGTAAGTCAGAGGGGGAGACGAACCATGAGAGATGATGGACTCTGAAAAACAAACTGAGGGTTCTAGAGGGGAGGAGGGTGGGGGATGGGTTAGGCTGGTGATGGTTATTAAAGAGGGCACATTCTACGTGGAGCACTGGGTGTTATGCACAAACAATGAATCATGGAACCCTACATCAAAACCTTATGATGTATTTTATTTTGATTAACATAATAATAAAAAAATAAAAAAAAGAGTAGCATTTTCAAAAGCGAAAATAACTGGAAACAATTTAGATGCACATGCTAGTGAATTGGATATATATATCTCCTTGTGCCAAAGCATAGTCCTGCTGGAGTCCCCTAGAGTCGCACACTTGGTCCTGACAGCAAGCAACCCAGTGGTGGGATCTTCAGGCAAAGGTTCTCTCCTGTCTGTGGACCCTGCTCAGCAGTGGTGCCAACATCCTCGTATGGCATGTTCACCTCCTGCCTGAGAAAATGATCTCCAGCGTCAAGAACTTCGAAATACATATCAACTTCCCTGAGGACTCTCTGTTCAAACCCCTTCAGTGACATTCACAACCAGGATCTACCACCCTAATGTGGGCAACAGCAGAGAAGTTGTCTGCCTATCATCAGCAATGATAACTGGAAGCCTTACAGCAACACCTGCCACATCTTGGAGACCCTCAATGGGCTGGTGAATAAACCAGACCTGGGACAACCCAATCGGGTGGAACTCGCTGATCTGTTGACATAGGAAGGAGAACTGCTCAACAGGGAGGTTAGAGAGTTCACCTTCAAGTATGCAGTAAGCTGACCCACGTAACTCTGGTTCTGACCCCTCTCTGCACTGGATCTTCTCTGTGTGATGGATGGACACACGTCATTGACTGGGGGTTGGAGTCCCTTTGTGGCCCCTTCCCTGCTCATTTGTTCCATTTTTTCCTTCTTAAGATGTTAGCCATTATTCTGTGTGTGTGTGTGGTATGTGGACTCACTCCCTGGTTCACCTGACCACGGGTATGGTTTTCCCACACCCTTTCTCTGCCCCAGAGCCATGGGTGTTCAGGTTTGTAGAGTTACAGGCCAATTCTCCAGGCCTCGACCACTTGGAAATCCTGGTCTTACTAATTGTTCCATCTTAGAGACACAGGTTACCTTCCATGCCAGCTGGAAAGAAATGAGCCCAGAAGCCAACTAAAATCCCCTAGGGCCCAGGCATCAGGGAGAAGAGAAGACATGGACAATATGGGTAGGAGGCAGGACACTTGGAGGGAATCATATTTATGACTGAGTGATTGAAATTAGTCAGACTACTGATAGTGCATGTCTAGATTTAGGTGCTAAAACTTTTTTTTTTGCACTGATGAATCACAAAATGATGAATCTAATCCCCATCTGGAAATCTGACTACATGGTTTTAAGACTATTTGTAATCCTATGAGGTTGCCAGTTCCTGGGGGTCAAGCTTCAGGTGGGGAGTATCTCCCGAAGCTTCCAGTCCAGGTGTAGCCACAGAAACCATGTATTTGTCCATCCATTAAAGTCACAGATGGAAAAATATATATGTATATATTTTATATATATTTATATATATATAAATTTATATATATTTTTTTAAATATAAAATATATATATACTTGGTGAGTGCTGTGAATTGTGCAAGACTGTTGAATCACATATCTGTACTTCTGAAACAAATAATGCAACATATGTTAAGAAAAAAGAAAAAGAAGAAGATAGCAGGAGGGGAAGAATGAAGGGGAGTAAGTCGGAGGGGGAGACAAACCATGAGAGATGATGGACTCTGAAAAAACAAACTGAGGGTTCTAGAGGGGAGGAGGGTGGAGGGATGGGTTAGCCTGGTGATGGGTATTAAAGAGGGCACATTCTGCGTGGAGCACTGGGTGTTATGCACAAACAATGAATCATGGAACACTACATCAAAAACTAATGATGTAATGTATGGTGCTAA
>NW_027397093.1:19319291-19446554 GCF_003265705.2 Callorhinus ursinus | reverse complement strand
CCTCTCCTGTTATCTTCTTCTTTTTCTTTTTTCTTAAAATATGTTGCATTATTTGTTTCAGAACAAAATTTTATACATACACACATCATCCATATATACAAATTCATAGAAGTATGTGACATATTGTCATATATTTTGAGGGATGATAAAAATCAGTGAAAGTTTCATGTTTTTTATATGGATCTGTAGTTTTAATTTACTAGAAAACAAAATAATGCACATTATCAAACTGAAAAGGAACCCTTTCAGTCTTTCTTCTATATACTTTGCAACTCTTTGGATAATATGCATTACAGTAGAAAGAGATGCACTAAGATATTGGAAAATCATAGTAAGAATTTCAAGTTAACTACCTAGAGCCCTTTTGAGATGAAACCTGTCTTATTTATCCCTCACAGTCCAGAGTATTTTATGGCCAGAATCTTGATTGAACAAATGCACAGAGAATGGATCAATATTTCAAAGATAGACTCTAAATAACAAAGCTTACAAGTTCATTAGAATAAACCAGAACTCCAAATTTAGAATAAGAAAAAAATTTCAAGGAGGAATCATATATATGTGCATATGCTAGTATAAGTATATGCATATTAATATATTGCTACATATACATACATTATCTATATTTATTTATATATATAGTATATATATAATCACTTCCTCCCACATACACACATGCATATATCTTCTTTTGCTATAGAATGGCTACATGTGATGTCAAGTTATAACTAGTTGGCTTCTTAGTGAGTTTTAGAGTAAAACTATGTAGCAAGGGATGCTGGGCTAGACTGTGAAGAAACTACAGTTAACATGTACTTTTGAATACTGATAAAATATGTGGGGAAAAAAGCAAGTAGGAAGTAATGTCAATGCTTTCTCTACATATCATGATAACTTAACAGTCTTCCTCTATTTTTCAATGAAAAAATAAAGCAAAAGCATAATAGAGGGCAAAAATCAGGATTGCCACGACCAGAAGTCTTACTTGATGTATCTCCCTTAGAAGGTCCTCAGGTAAGTAGCAGTAGAGGGAAAAGTGTAGCAAAGAGCTCAATGGGTTCATATTGAGACTCTGAATAAGGGAAGCTCAGAGTCATCTGGAACCATCTGGTTTTCCCCCATAATAGTGGCTTCAGTGGCATTCAGATAAAGTCTGCATTTTATTTCCCAAGGTTAGAACATCATGAATCTCATTTCATTGACTGCAAGCTGTGAGTACTTCAGCTGGGCTATATGGGTCAGCTGTGGCGTGCTGTCTGCAGCAGCAGGAAATGTTACAGCAGTGATGGTCTCAAATGCTTCTGTTCTGGTTATCTATTGCCACATGGCAAACTACCCCAAAACTTAGTGCTGTAAAACAATAACTGTTCTATTATGCTCATGGATTCTGTGGGTCAGGAACTTGAACAGATCCCAGCAGGTACGACTTATGTCCCAGATTGCATTTTCCAAAAATAACTGCACTGTATCTCCTATCTTGCATGCTTTTCTGCAAAGTGACCTTGCTAGAGCCCCATCAAGATGTGGAGCCCAATTCTCACCACATGCATTTGGTCTGGCCTTAGGGACTCAAAGGTGGAAGTGCTGCTGTGTAACTTTTGAGTCTAGGTCAATAAAGGCCACAAAGCTCCTGTCTAGTTTTCATGGAACATTTGTTGTCTGCACATTGCCTCTTGGACTTCCTCTCAGGACCTATTTGCTATGCTGTGGGATGCCCAAGCCAGGTGGAGAGGCCTCATGTCACAGCTCTGTTTGATAGTCACACTTCAACTCCTACCTTCTTCTTCTGTCTTATACTCTGGCTAAAGAGAAATTTAGTTATTAGAGTAAAGCTGTTTGGGCACAGCACCATGTTACCATGGAGGAGGTTTTGTAATGTAATTCAGATAAAGAAAGGGGAAAATGCCCTTTTCATGAAATGAAGTGACAGTTACTTTTTTCTCACAATGGGATCAGAATTATGTTAATAAGAGAGATTTGTCACCCAGATCAGTAAGGAAGATGTTGTAAAGGAGACTTCATCCTCAAAGAATGAGGTCTGTTTTAAAATTGTAGTTACCATAAGATAAACCCAACCATACTGCAAGGAAGAGACCTAGCCTTCCTACCATGTCTAGCCTTGTCCCTCACCCCTCTGGTAGATGAAGCTCATCTTGCTTTCTCCAGGAGAACCAACAGACTGGATGGAGAAACCAGTCTTCATAACATCAAAGCTTAAGGTAGGAGCAGATTCAAGAGGCTGAAACATTAATAAAAATAGGAAGGGCCCAAAGGAAAGTGAGATGGGAATAATTCAACAGGAGAAGTTAGCAGAACCTAGGAAAGGCATGGAACAAAGAGGGAAAACTGTAATAAAAAAGAGTAACAGGAGTGAGATGGGCCTGAGTTGGGAAAGAAGACAATTCATGAGTCAGCACTTTTCAGGCCTAAGCAGTAAGGTATTGCTCCTAGCAAAGTAGATAACCCCAGGGCATGGGTCTAATTCCTCAATCCCCAATATCTCCACCAATGCTCACTTTCAGCCTTCTAGAGCACTGGCAATATTAATTTTAGAAACAATCAAGCAAACAATATGACTGCTTTACCTTCTTCAAATTTCCTTTTAAGGGAAAGTAAACTGAACCAGTATTTGAAGGAGCTATAGAACAAACGCCTCCTTAACAGACATGGAAACTTCACTAGCACCTCATTATTGACTAGTGTAGAAAATCCATCACCAGATGATGATATACCTGTAGAAGCAGCTAAGTGGATTACAGCTGTGATTACCCTTATTCCAGGCTATAACAACCAAGTATGTTACCTATGTTAGAAACTTTTCATGACATCATGACAAAATTGTAGGCTAAGAATATCATTATATCTACTTAGTATTTTTGTGGACAAAAAATATAAGCATTGAATACTAGATATAATAGTACTCTTTTTTTCTATATCATGTTACTAACCAAATGAATGGGAGCTATGTTTCTTTAAGTTGACTCTGTGTCTCTGATTTCATCTATGTATTGATTTTATAGGTTAATATGTATTTTATGTCCAAATTACGTATTGTTTTCTGATAGTAGGGGTAGTGGAACTTCTAATTACATTTCCCAATCAATTCTGTGTGTGTGCAGGGAGAGAGGGAGTTAATTATGTAATTGTGTGGGCAGTAAGAACACGGAAAAGGAAAAATAATCAAGCAGGTAATAGAAGCAGGTCAGATGATAGAGTGGGATCAGATGTTCAGTCTGAAATCTTATACAAAAAACAAGTAGCAAGACAAGAAGTTCATCAGAAGCCTGAGAGCAAGACAAAAACAGATGGAGCTTAAAGATATAAAGAAATGTGCATGGCACTGCCATTAGATCTAAAGAAACAAGTGGCAAAAGATAAACCCATGGCAGTGCAAAGTGTGAGGACAAGAAAACCAACAGTGCTAATCTGCCTCTTGGAGGGCTGAGCTGGCCTCCACGGATACATGAGAACACCTTCTGAGACAGCAAGTGAATGCAGTGGCCAAGTTACAGAGGTATCACATTTTTAGCTCTTTCCTTGCTATTTCCATCCACTTTGTAAAAACAAAAACCAAGACTCACAATAGGTATTTAAAAATAAATTGTGATGAATAGGATTTGGTCTTTAATGCACGCTCAAACCACAAAGGGATACAATAAGTAATCTATGTGACTTGGTGAATGGCAAATAGCTTCTGAATCTCAGCTTTAAATTTCTCCAAGGTCTTGGGCCAGTGGGACAGCACTAATTTATAAATGTTCTGTAATGTATTAAAATATATACCATTATGTTTTAGAAAAAAATATTTAAGGCCTTATTCAGCCATAAATACTAGTATGGGATTTCAGTAAGAAACATTGAAAATGATTTTTTGATTTACTTTATATGCCCTGATGATTTCTAAAAGGTCATCTATCTTAAGAATGCATTTTCATGGGTTTTTTTTTTAATAGCATCCACAAATGAAAGTTGAGCTGAACTTTAAAATTACAAGAAATATTGATATGTCTTTTATGATCCCAATAACTTTTTTGGCATAATAGAGTCATTATTAATCATGCTACACATTCTTTTCTTTATAATATAGATTTTTCATTAATGCAACCATATATTATAAATTCAGTTCATTTCATAAATCCCATTTTCAATTGAGTTGTTTATTTTTATAATTCACACTATTATTTTTATAAATAATTTATATTTGTTTACTTTTTTCATTTTGAACATTCTATTTTATCTGAATTTTTAATTACAGTGTTAAAAATTCCATATTTAACTTTTAAAAGCTCCCTTAGAGTGATGAGTACATTTTATTTTCTGTAGTCATGGAAAGTATGAATCCTTATGGCTAGGTTGTATAAATTATCAGATATGAGACTTCAGACAAATTATTTCTCTGAGTCATAATTTCTTAATCTGTAAAATGTAACAGTAATACAAGTTCATAGGATTATTTTTGAATAAAATTCAGTAACTTTTAGCACAGTGCATCAAAAATTGTAGGCACTTATTAAACTTATTTTTGATTATTAATAATTGGTTTTGACAAAGAGAAAAAGGTTATGGTGCGGAGAAGTGGATGTACAAAGTTTGAAGTTGTTAAAGAGAACATGGAAGTAGAAAGTAGAATATTTAGGTAAAAGGAGAGTGGTAACTGACACAGGTAGGAGAGAACAAAGGGAATATATGCCAACCTAAATACCTAATCAGTGGGGCAACAAAAGTCCTTTGAGAACTTAAAGTGAGACTATGGCCAGATCAGATTTAAATTTAAGATGGCTACATATAACAATATAAGAGAAGCTGGCTTACCTTCAGGCTACAGAAAATGACATGAGATAGGATAATAATATTGGGATCTAAGTAGAAGATGATGAAAAGAATAATAAGGCAGTGGTAAAAGGAATCATGGCAGGTCTCGAAACTGATGCTCAATTCCATTTCACTGGTATCAAAAAATATTTCAACTCTTATACTCTCACAGGTAGAATGACTTGTGTACTGGCCACATACGGAGGCATTGCTTTGATGATATTAAAAATCTAAAAAAACGCCAGCTGTGAAAGCAACATAAACGAATTTTAACCTGTACCTCATCTGTTAAGTTCCCATGCCTGGAGAAGCTAATGTCAACTCATCATGTGATGCTCAATTTGTACAATAAATTATGAACCTGGAAAAAAAAGAAGAAATAAAAATAGAATTCGAGCACAAGAGATAAGGGTAATGAGAGAAAATGGGCAGTTGAGAATCATTTTAAGGATTTAGTATGGGTGATTGCTTAGGTAATGATGATGTCAAGAAGAATTGTGACATAAAAGCATAATTAAGATCTTTGGAGTCAGAAAGAATGGGCTTAAGTGTAGCTACAAGACTGTATTTCCTTGGGTAAACTCCTTAACTTCTCAGCATTTCCCTAGATACATCATAGAATATATTAAAGAGAAAATCTGTAGAAGAGACAATACACTTCCACAAATACAGTAGTTGATGAAAATCCTAATAATCTTTTCCATTAAATGAGGGAAGGAATGAATGATAAAATTGAAGAGAATATGAAAGAAGAAATAGGATTTTTGGAATAAAAGAGCAATTAAATTCTAGGTATTTTAAATTTGTATAATTTGTTTAAAAGAAGGGGTGCCTGGGTTACTCAGTTGGTTAAGCAACTGCCTTCAGCTCAGGTCATGATCCTGGAGTCCTGGGATCGAGTCCCGCATCGGGCTCCCTGCTCAGCGAGGAGCCTGCTTCTCCCTCTAACCCTCCCCCCTCTCATGTACTCTCTCTCTCTCTCATTCTCGTTCTCTTAAATAAATAAATAAATCTTTTTTTAAAAAATAAAAGACATAAAAAACATGATGTTTGTATTGGAAAATGTATGATTTGAAACTCAGAAAAGGGATTAGTTTTTAAGTTATATTCATTTGAGACTCATAGAGGCCAGAAGAGAATGGATCCATGTGTTTTTATATATTCAAAAATAGTTTTAAAAACACTGCAAATCAAGGATCTTAGAGTAAGTCAAATTGTTACCTTAGAACTAAATAATTAAACCAATATATAAGTAATTCAATCAAGACAATGCAAAAATTACCCCAAAGAGGTTTTATATCTCCCAGGTCTTCCTAAAGAAAGAATGAGGTGCTGGATTGGTGAGCAACTGGAAATATAGAAAGAGGAGGGTGGGACCCTAAGAAACTCCCAGTTAATTATTATCCAAGAAGTTACATCTTGGTCCAAATATTTTCCTTAAGTCAGGCAGACATATCTCCATTGTGTAGACAAATATAGCATCTTTAACAGATGATATTAAACATTAAAATGAAAACTAATCTTTCTCTTCTGGATGTTGGCTCAGTAAGCAAATTGCCTGTTAAATTTTAATTTCCCATCTATCTATCATTAGGGCGAGAACGCACTGGTTAGATAAACCATCTACCCTTTTACTTTGGAATTTATAATTCTCAATGTAAATTGGATATGTTGATAGCCTAGCCTTTATACTTTAGTCTTTGTGAAAGAAGTTAGTAAGTCTGCCCTTCAGAATGATAGCTCCTCTCTAGAGTGATGACAAATCAGGTTTCTTAGCCTGAAAACTGCATGACCCTAGTTTGGACTACAGTAAATTCCCCTGATAACCTCTAGGGTTTTTTTTGGGACCTGGTCAGTCTTATCCAGGCATCAGTAGAACTTCTTCCACATCATTTACAATTTTTGACCCAGTTGCCTATATTGGTGGCTCTTTATAGTGCATAGTTCTATTTATTTAGTTCTGATATGGATTTAGAATAAATAAGACTGCCAACACCACTTTTAATTATCCAGAGGATATTTAGATAGTAATTATTTAGATAGTGTGTTAGTCACAGTCTCTATAAACAGAATCAATAAAATGTATAAATATATAGAAAGATTTATTATAAGGAATTGGTTCATGTGTTCTATTAAGACTTCAACTGATTAGAGGAAACCTAATACATTAAGGAGAGCAATCTGCTTCATTCAGTCTACCAATTTAAATGTTAATCTCATTCTTAAACATACTCACAGACACATCTAAAATAATGTTTGACCCAATGGACCAATAAAGTGGACACATAAAATTGACCATCACAGATAGCTTCTTCATTGTTTCTAAAGTAGCATATTACTTTGGAAATTAGTAAGACTGCTAATGATATTTTATCTCTGATTGATATTAAATTCTCAAACCATGTGCTGCTTCTGACTTTTGATAATTAGATGACATCCTGCCCAAAAGTTATCATGATGAGTCTATTAGAATTATTTCAAATTATTTTCATGAAAATGACAGTGAATACATTTTTTAAAAAAAAATTACCATTGTTTATGAAGTGTTCACATGTAGCAAAGGAAATAGATTTGTTTTATAGTATTTATTCCAGAAGGAAGACATAAGAGTTTTCAGATCAAATTTATTAGGGGGATGATTTACCTCAGTGAAGGCAGCTACCATCTAAAACTAGATATGAACAACAATGGGATACATTTATCAAGAATTGTAGAACCCGTCATGGGGCTTAAATGTACACGGGGGCACCACATACCAATGACTGTTTCTAGAATAGATTCCAGGGCCAGGTCAGATGTTGCTCTAGGGCACAGATAACTTTCTATTTCTCTAACAACTCTAAGATTGAATTTATGAAAGGAAGATTTCTAGTATCTGGTTTCAAATTTATAAAACACAAATCCTAGCTTGTAAGCAAAGAGCAAATCAAATATTAAGTAAATTAATTTTAAGATGATAAAGCTGGGATTTGGTATGCCATTATATTAACAAACAACAAGACCCAATTCCCTGAGTGTCTTTGTGTGGCAGTGTCTCTCTAAAGCATTTACATACTCCTTCTCAGCTAAACTTTGTTATATTTCTTTGAAGTGTGGATTATAAACCCCATTTTAAAATGAGTAAATAAAGGCTCACAGAAACTATGTAAATTATCCAAAGTCACAAATTAACATGGGCAAACTTCTTACTGTTGACATAGTATCATATGAAATTGAAAAAACCTCTGGCAATGGTTGGAGAAAATTATTTTAGTTATCAAGGTCATCAGGTCTTATTTTGTGCAGATCCTTATAAAATATCTGTCAGTGGTCTTCAGAATTTCCTTAATCTCTTAAATTTTTTGAACAATATTGTCTTCTGTATTTCTGCTTCTCTCAGGAGAGATTACATATATTTTAGTAGATTTATCCTAAAGGCCTGTGACCTATACAAAATTGGAAACCACTAAATTCTATTAAAATATGTTCCTTAAACAGAGGAAGCAATGAAGACCTGAAATGGTTATATTACTTAACAATGTTTAAAAATAGATCCAGATTTAGAAGAAATGTCTGATATTAGGATTGGGGTAGGGAAAATACAAGATGAACTGTAGTATTTTGAATCATTAGAAAGTAAGAACTAAAAAGAAGTACTGAAAAAAAAAAAAAAGATGGGTCATATTAAGGTACACAGGAGCCAATCTGAAAGACATCCCAATGGCCAAAACTAGAACAAGATGGACAACAAAATGAATAACACAGTATTGATTTATAGTTCAAAGTATAAAGTAAATATCTGTGAATCATACTGATGTAAGTAAATAATTCAATCAATCAATCAATGTGGGAGAACAGATAAATCTTCCTTAAGAATTCCATATAATATATAAACTCTCTTCTCCTGAAAAATGGAATATAATTCCTTCCCCTTAAGTATAGGCTAGACTTAATTACTCACTTTGAAAGAACAGAGAATAGAAAGAGAAAAATAATGACTTCAGAATAGAGAGAATAGCAAACACTGTCTTAACCAAGTGATCAAGGTTAACATCATCAGTGATAAGTTATATTGATGTCACATACCTCCTAATACAATGTGATGAGAAGGGCACAGCATCTCAGTGGTAATTGTTCCCCCAAATCCATAACTCCAGTGTAATAAAAAAATATTAGACAAACATAAATTGAAGAGCTTTCTACAAAATACCTAGTCAGTACTCTTCAAACTTGCAAGGTCATGAAAAACAAGAAAACTGAAAAACAATTAGCTCCGAGGAAACTGGGATACAAAATGCAATGTGGATCCTATATTGAACACTAGAACAAAAAAAGGCATTAGTGGAAAAAAATTGGAGAAATTTGTGTAAAGTCAGTAGAATAGTTAATAATAATATATAAATGTTAATTTCTTAATTTGATAAGTAGGCTGTAATGTAAGATATTAATATAAGGAGGTTTTGAGTGAAGGGTATATGAGAACTCTTTTTACTATCTTTACCACATTTCTGTTAGTCTGAAATTATTCCAAAAAGAAAATAAAAAATATGCAGCCAGAAGTTCAACCCATATCTATGGGATTCTGCCTCTTATATTTTACCTGCCAAACCAAATTGAATTTATTAAAATATATAACATGAATAAATATATTTAAAATGCATATCTATTCTCAGCTTGTCTCTGAGTTCACAAAGCAATCTTAGAAGCGCTGTTCTTATTGGCAGAAATGGTCACGGATATAATAAAACATACTCTTTGGTTACAACCTAAATCTCCTGACATTTTCAAAGCAAATGTAAAGATTTTTACAAACACGGCTGAATAATAATAAAAGGATATCTGCAGAAACTCTCTTTGATAAATTCTATTTCAGTGCTTCTTTTCCTTTTTATATCACAAAATTTTTATGATGATGGATTACTTATTTATATGTCAGGAAAAATTGCATTGTTTATATCACCTAAATAATAATGCCATGTCATTACAAATAAATGAAGTTCAGTTCTTATGATTCTCATTTGCTAGATATTGGAATTGGCATATCCAGAGACTATGATCTTGTAGTAATTGAGGGCATAAATAGGAGGTTTTCAATTGAAGTCCATAGACAGACCTGGCTATTTTTGATTAAGGCAGTAATAATATATTTTTGAAGCACAGAGACAGTAAAATGAGATACGGTTCTAATAAACAGTGAAAGGAAACTGCAAAGTTAGTATAAAGGTTCTAAAACATAATTAATGTAGTGCATTAATTAATTCAAACTCCTATAAACATTACTTGATGCCACAGAAATTTGAATTTATCAATCATGTTTTTAATTATTTAAAACTTATCAGATAAGAGCTGAAACAATTTCAGACATAGAAATTTTAGGGCCTGTTATCACTCCTGCATAAGCAAAGCAATGTCTCTGCCCAGCATTTTTTATGAAGGAAATGACAGGGAAAGCCTATTATCTTCATGAGTAAAAATACTTTTTTTTTTGTCCCTGAATTTAAGATGAGCATGGAAAAGTTAGGTTATATAAACCTATTATGTAGGTAATGTTTTTTGGGTACACACATAATTATCTTTTGCTATAAAATTCACAGCTCTTCTTACAATCTGCATCCAGCAATAATCTCAAACCATTTTCAGATGGAGAAAGAAGCCATTGGATAAGGTTATTGTCTAGATCTGTAATCTAGAAACATAAAGAAATGATGTAAGTTTTCATATTATAGTAGGTATAGTAATTGCCTTTGCATATTACTAAAAATAAAAATATTGGCTACTTTTCAGAAACAGAAAGTATGATTATTATATTAGAGCTTTGTCATTATTTGTCTTGGATACTTGACATTTAGGCATTTCTGTCGGTTTTCTGTATATCATTCTTCCATTCTGTGTCTGCCATCCTGTGAAACTAGCTCAACCTTACTTTTTTCCTAACATTCTTAACTTTATAAACTATACCTTATTACAAATATTTTTAAAGCTATTGTTGTTTGCATTACTGGTTTAGATATACAATAATTGATGAGCATACAAGAATATGAAAGGAGATCTTCTGGTCTATCTTCAAGTCTCTAGACAGAATAGTACCTGAATGGTTTAGGACAGATGGTTGTTTTCTTATTTCTCAGATAATCTTCATTTTCACATCTTTGATTATTTAATGTATTTTGTGAACTGCCAAGAATAGTTTTTTTTTTTTTTTGACCAGAACAATTTCTAGCATAGCATAATCTAAAAGTTAAGGATCATTCTGGATGGTCTCAATAGCATTTGAAAACAGTGATTTTCCATTACTCTTACTGTTGCTAATAGCAATTTTGAATTGTAAATTTCTAGAGGATAGTTATCCTTAATTTAAGTTTGACTTTTTAGTCATTAAAAAACTGTTTGCATTGTCCAAATTAGCCACAGTCCAAGTTACTATACACAAAGTTATCCAAAGTGCAAATTACTATAATAACCAACTGAAGTAGGGCCTGAGAATTAGCTTAATAATCACCAAAAGGCAAAACTGAGAATCTTGCTTCTACTTTGCAATTTGAGTATATAAAAATCCATAAAAAATAAGAATCCATTTTTAGGGGTCTAGATATTCTATTTCCTGCTGATTTTTTTAAAAACATATTCAGAATTTATTATCCACATTACCCCCTTGGTAATTGTTCAACTAGTTCTCATTTCAAAGCATTTTAGATGTCAATAATGATTTTTAAAGATAATTGATGTTCTTAATTAGGGAGCCATATTAGGACCAGTTATATTTGGCTTATATGTAAAATGGGTAAAAAATTTCTGTCAGTGCTTATTGATGAATATCTCTGGGTGACTTCTAAATGTAAAACAGCGTTTGTGTGCTACACTGGTAAATATAGTAGATAAAGTGCAAACCACATGCTTAAAGATTTTACAGTATAATAAAAACAATTACTAAAATATGTATAATTAACTATAAGTAAATGGTGCACAATAAGCAATATTTTTAAAATGCTATACAGGCTCAAATAAAATAGAAATTGCATATATCTGTGTGTGGGAATAGAATCAGAATGGGATTAGATGAAGACATTCTTTAGAATTGGACCTAGTAAAGTGGTTATGAATTTTATAAATAATGGTTAGAAGAAGAGCCTTTTAGTGGTTCAATACTCACAAATCAATCATGATACATCACATCAGTAAGATAAAGGATAGGTGTGCCTGGGTGGCTCAGTTAGTTAAGCATTCTGTCTCTGATTTTGGCTCGGGTTGTGATCTCATGGGTTGTGGGATGGAGCCCCACCTCAGGCTCCACACTCAGTGGGGAGTCTACTTGAGATTCTCTCTCTCCTCTCCCTCTGCCACTTCCCCCACTTACCTGCTCTCTTTCTCTAAAATAAAGAAATAAAATATTTTTTTAAAAAAAGAAAGGATAAAAACCATATGATCATTTCAATGATGCAGAAAAAGCATTTGACAAAGCACAACATCCAATCGATTCATGATAAAAAAACAAAACAAAAAAAAAACAAATCAAAACAAAAAACTCAACAAAGTAGGTTTAGAGGGAACATACCTCAACACAATAAAAGCTTTACATGAAAAACCCACATGTAACATCATACTGAATGGGAAAAAACTGAACTGAGAGCTTTTCCACTAAGGTCAGGAACAAGATTAGGGTGTCCAGTCTCACCACTTTTATTCAACATAGTACTGGAACTCCCTAGCCACAACAATCAGCTACAAATAAATGGCACCCAAATTAGTAAGGAAAATAAAACTTTCACTATTTGCAGATGACATGATACTATATATAAAAAACCTTAAACACTCCACCAAAAAACTACTAGAACTGATAAATGAATTCAGTAAGGTTGCAGGATACAGAATCAATATACAGAAATCTGTTGCATTTCTATACAATAATAATGAAGCAGCAGAAAGAGAAATTAAGAAAACAATGCCAATTACAACTGTACCAAAAATATTAGAACATCTAGGAATAAATTTAACAAAAGAGGTGAAAGACCTGTACTCTAAAAACTATAAAACATTGATGAAATTGAAGATGACCCAAAGAAATGGAAAGACATTCCATGTTTATGGATTGGAAGAATAAATATTTTAAAAATGTCTACTCTATCCAAAGCAATCTATAGATTTAATGCAATCACCATCAAAATACAAATAGCATTTTCATAGAACTCGAACAAATAATCTTAAAATTCACATGGAACCACAAAACACCCCAGGTAGCCAAAGCAGTCTTGAAAAAGAAAAACACAACTGGAGGTATCCCAATTCCAAACTTCAAATTGTAATACAAAGCTGTAATAATCAAAAGAGTATGGTGTTGGCACAAAAAACAGACACATAGATGATCATGGAACAGAATAGAAACCCCAGAAATTAACTCACAATTATATAGTCAGTTGATCTTTGACAAAAAGGGCAAAAATATGCAATGGGAAAAAAATAGTTTCTTCAACAAATGGTGTTGGGAAAATTGGTCAGCTACATGCAAAATAATTATCTTGAGCCACTTATACCATACCCAAGAATAAACTCAAAATAGACTAAAGATCTAAATGTGAGACCTGAAATCATAAAAAATTCTAGAAAAGAATACAGGCAGTAATTTCTCTGACATTGGCCATGCAACATCTTTCTAGATATGTCCCTTGAAATATAAATAAGCTATTGGGACTACATCAAAGGAAAAAAGCTTCTGCACAGCAAAGGAAACAGCTATCAAAACTAAAAGTCTGAATGGGAGAAGATATTTTCAAATGACACAGCCAATAAAGGGTTAGTATTCAAAATATATAAAGAACTTATGCAACTCAATACACACAAAAGAAAACAATCCAATTAAAAAATGGGCAGAAGACATTAACAGAAATTTCTCCAAAGACGTAAGATGTTTAACATCATTCATCATCAAAGAAAGGCAAATCAGAACTACAATTAGATATCACCTCACACCTGTCAGGATGGCTAAAATCAAAAACTCAAGAAACAACAAGTGTTGGTGAGGATGTGGTCATAAAGGAGCCCTCTTGCACTGTTGGTAGGAATGCAAACTGGTCAGCCACTATGTTATACAGTATTGGAGGTTCCTCAAAAAATTAAAAATAGAACTACCCTATGATTCAGTAATTGCTCTACTGGGCATTTACCCCCCAAAATACAAAACTACTAGTTGGAAGGGATATATGCACCTCTATGTTTATTTCAGCATTATTTATAATAGCCGAGATATGGAAGCAACTCAAGTGTCCATTGATAGATGAATGAAAAGAGATGTAGTATATATACAATGGAATGTTATTCAGCCATAAAAAAAGAATGAAATCTTGCCATTTGCAACATGGATGGAGCTAGAGAGTATAACGCTAAGTGAAACAAGTCAGTCAGAGAAAGACAAATACCATATGATTTTACTCATATGTGGAATTTAAGAAACAAAACAAATGAACAAACTGGAGAAAAATAGACAAAACAAAAAACAGATGGTTACTAGAGGAGAGGTGGTAGGGACAATGGGTGAAATAGGTGGAGGGGATTAAGAGTACCTTTATCTTGATGAACACTGAGTAATATATGGAACTGTTGAATCACTGTATTGTATAACTGAAACTAATATAACACTATGTTAACTACATTGGTATTAAAATTAAAAAAAAAGAAGAAGAGCCTTTCAGGCAATCAGAAAAATAAGGATAAAGACATATGAAAGTAATAATTAAGTTGTGTTATGTGGGGAACTTAAGGTTGGTTTGCCAGTTAGGAAGTTATTATGGTTGTATGTGTTGGAAATAATGAAAGCCTTGACAAAGTTATGCACAAGTAGAAATGGATAGGATGCTACAGATGACAGAGATATTACAAAATGGGAATATTTCTAATTTCAAGGGAAAATATAGGAGAAAGAATACATTTTTTCAAATTTTGTTAGCAGAATAGAACTGCAAATCACAAACTAACCTCAATTTAGACATTATTCTTGGTTTTGGAAATGATTAGATATTTTCACTTGAGTATTTCATAGATACTTCAAACTGAATACGCTCAAGTCTGAACTCCATCGTCCTCTTTCTATATCTCAATTCTGTTTACCATCTACTATCATTCTTCACTTTTATGCAGTTTAGCAGACAATAGTAATTTTTTATGTAATCTAAAATGTAAATATCTGCTTTTAACTTCTATTGACATTTAAATTCCCCATAAGGCTTCTATATTTTGGGGGCACCTGAGTGGCTCAGTGGGTTGGGCAGTCGCCTTTGGCTCAGGTCATGATCTCAGGGTCCTGGGATCAAGTCCCACCTTGGGCTCCCTTCTCAGTGGGGAGCCTGCTTCTCCCTCTCCCTCTGCCTCTCCTTCTGCTGGTTCTCTCTCTGTCTCTCTCTCATGTTCACTCTCCCTCTCTCTCTCAAATAAATAAATAAAATCTTAAAAAAACCTTCTATATTTTGTTCAATACACTACTAATATGGATTTATAGAATATAATTTACTTAAGATCAGAGGCTCTTTATTGCTGCGTGTATGTAAGGCAAATAAATGAAGCTGACAATGAAGACAAACTAATATTTTTTTCACTTGAAAAGGTTTTCTTTTTAATAAAAATATGTGATTTATCTGTGTTGGAGCACATGACTCTAACTTGTCTTTTGGTGATACGTGTGTGTGTGTATGTGTGTATAAAAGGAACAAATGTCTTTTGGTGGACAGACATACAAATGTGTATATACATGTATTTAATATGAATTTATGAAAGTAATGAATTAGATAACATATCATTAATGAGATGAGAAGCAATTATAGAAACTGTAGTGCTATAATATCTGCCTGCATTTTTATGTCTGCTTAGTGACTATAACAGTAAATACATTTAGAAGTATGCTATCATTGCTTTATAAAGAACTGATTTTGTGTTGTACACCTGATACCAAAGATATCATGATTATGAGCTTTATGTTCTTTTTTTAGCTTTTTATTTTTTTAACTTTCTATTTAAACTCCAGTTAACATACAATGTAATATTAGTTTCATGTGTACAATTTAGTGATTCAACACTTCTATACAGCACCAGGTACTCATCACAAAATATGCACTCTTTAATCTCCATTACCTGTTTCACCCATCCCCCCATTCCCTCCCCTCTGGTAATCTCCAGTTTGTTCTCTATAGTTAACAGTCTGTTTCTTGGTTTCTCTCTCTCTTTTCCTTTTGTTTAATTGTTTTGTTTCTTAAATTCCACATACAAGTGAAATCATATGGTATTTGTCTTTCTCTGACTGACATTTCACTTATATGAGTTTTACGTTCTGAATAAGATCTTTTCTCTATGTCCAAAAGTTTTTATGTGGTTCAGACCATTATCATTTCCCTTTCTGCCTCCTCATTAACGTTCTAAACAGGTATATTTTCCTCAAATTCATCCGTACTGCAAAGTACCAAATGATTTATTCCAGTAGATCTCAGAGGGGCTGATACTACCCCCAGGGACAATTTTGAATATTTCTGTCTTTTGAAAGAGATATGCCTGAGAATTTACATATAGCAATTCATATTATTTTAATAGAAATTACTGTCCTTATACTCATTTTTGAGTTTCAGTTACACATTGTATTTACATCTTATTGGTTTTCTGGAAATATAAATAATTACAATCAAATTCAGCAACATTAACTATACACTGATGAGCTAGACACCCAGGCGCCCCATCATTATTACCATTTTTTAAATGGGGAAATGTAATTTCAGACAAAGAAAAAAAACTCAAGGGGCACCTGGGTGGCTCATTTGGTTAAGCGTCTGCCTTCAACTCAGGTCATGATCCCAGGATCCTGGAATCAAGTCCCACATCCTCTGGCTCCTTGCTCAGTGGGGAGTCTGCTTCTCCCTCTCCTTCTGCCTCCTCCCCATGCTATGCTCTGTCTCTGTCTCTCTCTCCAATAAATAAATGAAATATTTTTTTAAAGATTTTATTTATTTATTGGAGAGAGAGAGAATGAGAAATAGAGAGCACGAGAGGGAAGAGGGTCAGAGGGAGAAGCAGACTCCCTGCCGAGCAGGGAGCCCAATGCGGGACTCCAGGATCATGACCTGAGCTGAAGGCAGTCGCTTAACCAACTGAACCACCCAGGTGCCCCATAAATGAAATATTTTTTAAAAAATGGTAGTAATGAGGGGCTCCTGGGTGGTGTGGTCAGTTGAGTGTCCAGCTTTTGGTTTCTGCTCAGGTCCTGATCTCAGGGTTGTGAGATCAGGCCCTGGCATGGGGCACCACAGTCAGCACAGAGTCTGCTTGGGATTATCCTATGCTTGCCCTTTACCCCTCACCCACCCCCTCACCACACACACACTCTCTCTCTCTCCAATAAATAAATAAATCTTAAAAAATAATAAAAATGGTAACAATGATATATCCTCTTTGAGCTTGTAGGGATTAATGAAAATAATGCATGTAAAACTTAGAGCTTTGCTCATGTTAAATCCTCAAAATGTTAGCTAAACCAAAATTTGTGCCAATTATTATTATTAGTGTTGGTATATTAGTATTGCTAGTAGTAGTATTATTTTACTCTTCACCATTTCACTGACAAGGAAAGCAGGATCTGGTGAGTTTAACTGAAAATTAATAGTAGTAAATCCGGGTTCTAAAACCAAATCTTTTGACTACCAGCCCAATCTTTCCTTCTGTCATGAGAACCACGGTGGCCTTTTACAATTTTAGTTAAATATTGTGCATTATCTTTGTAAGAGATTCTTGAAATTTGTCTGTATGCGTCAGAACCTTTATTATTTGCCTCCCTTATTTTATAATACTTTTAGTTTTAGAAAAAAACTGAAGATGAAGCTTGTCTTTGATGGATTTTTAAATAAAAATTGATTTTTTAAATTTATTTGAGAGGAGGGGGAAATTGAGAGAACAAGTGGGAGAAGGGGCAGAAGGAGAAGCAGACTCCCTGCAGGGCAGGGAGCCTGACAAGGACTCAAACCTAGGATCCTGGGATCATGACCTGAGTTGAAGGCCCCTGCTTAACCCAGTGAGCCACTCAGGTGCCCCAAAATATAGAAGTTTTATGGGGATTTTAAATGCAATAGGAGTTAAAACCAGATATTTAGTTTATATTACCCACCCATGTATCCCAAAATTGAATTTTTTGATAGGAAAAATAATTCAGGTTTTATAGTTTTCTTGAAGATCTTTGAGGAGAAAAGATGAATAATGAGTTTAGACACAGTTCCTTCCTTAATCATTTTATGAGAGTTAGTTGTCTTATAGTATCTGGCATCTGCCAGATATAAGACATATTCGTAAAGACTGATCTCATAAGATCACATTGATATTATAGTGTGTCTGAATTTAGACAAGTTGAGAAGATAATTGGGTATCATCACAGATTATGGCTCTGATTTTATAGATTATCTTAGTAAAACATCTAAAAATAAATGCTTCTGGAGATAAATATGATATTTTAGCATATCAAGACTAAAAGCACCACAGCATTTATTTTGTTTTCCCTAATTAATTTTATTATAAAGCACTAAAAGCCAACTAGAAATATAGATTAATAACCTATCAAAATTCTAGATGTTACAGTGGTTTGGCATAATTCTGTTACCAACGCATGAAAACCAGAGAAAAGGAAACTGTCTCTTTTACAATATGTTCCTCACAACTGTGTTCTCTGTTCTCAATTTCATCTCTATCCAATTAATCTCAGTATTTTAATCTTCTTGTACATATGAGTTGACTACCTTTAAATTTCTCTCTACCCTAAAATTTGGTAGATTCTCTATTAATACTGCTCTTACTGCTCCCTTGCTCCAAAATATTTTATAGGCTTCCTAAACTTTATATTTTATTTATTTATTTGTCAGAGAGAGAGAGAGGGAGAGAGCACAAGCAGGGGTATTGGCAGGCAGAGGGAGAAGCAGGCTCCCTGCTGAGCAAGGAGCCTGATGTGGAAGTTGATTACAGGACCCTGGGATCATGACCTGAGCCAAAAGCAGATGCTTAACCACCTGAGCCACCCAGGCATCCCTTGATTTCTTTATCTTAACAATTTTAATCTAATCTCCTCTCACTGACTTTCAAAGCCATCCATATCTATTGCACTCTTAACTAATCAATTTTATTTTTAACTCCTCCAAAATGGACCATATGCTTGAATATTGAAAGTGTCACTACTGTTGTATAAATAGTTTACCATTTTCCTCTTAGTCCTAGATGATGATGCCTTTACTCAAGTTGTCTTCCCATCAAATCTCTTTTATTAAGAGGCATACTCCAAATAGGGCTCTATGTCCTCCATCTACTTGCTGACAGTTGTCCCATTAATTATAATTTAATGCTTCCTTTAAAAAAAGTTTTTTTTTAATTTGCATATAGTTGACACATAATGTTACATTAGTTTGTACATTGTACTATGCACAACACAGTAATCCATCTTTTCTATACGTTATGCTATGCTCACCACAAGCATAGCTTCAATCTGTCACTATGCAACACTATTAAAATATCATTGACTATATTCCCTATATTGCGCCTTTTATTCCCATGACTTAGTCATTCCATAACTGGAATCCTGTATCTCCCACTTCCCTTCATTCATTTTGCTCATCCCTCTCACCTCCTTCCTTCTGGCAACCATCAGTTTGTTCTCTGTATTTATAGGTCTGATTCTAAGATTTTAACTTTACAATCACTCTACCTTATACATTTTCTTTAGTGGGAGGGTGGTAATATGGAATGCAGTAGCTGATTATGAGCAAGGGTCATTGAAAATACAGTCTTGGTTATACCTGGGAATCCATCCAGTTAATCCAGTTGTAGTCTGCAGACTTAAACTATATGAATGCAGCTACGGGCTTTCCCGGAAAGAGAGATGTACTCATTTACTTCTTTTTTCTTTCTTTTCTTTTCTTTTTTTTTTTCAAATCTCTGTTTTTGTCTAATTACTTATGTATCATCTTCTTATCAAATATTAAACATGTTTAAATATTTTATCAACTATTACCTATTCCAACATTATTCAGATTATGCCATAAATATTTTGTTTGTCATTTGTCATTTGGTAAGTGTTGCCTTTTATTGTTAAAAAATAATTAAAGTATGTTTACTTTTTCTTCTAAACTATGCTATAAGGTACTTCAATTCAAAGACTTCAACCCATACTCCATAGTTTAATAAGTGCTTTAAAAATTTAGGTTTGAGTTTACTTCTACATCAATTTATAATTAAGAGTCTAATTATTATTAATTTTGGAATATATTTACTGACTTTCATTCATTCTTGTATTATGTACTGCTTCAGAATCTAAGAATCTTGAAGGTAAAGATAATTTCTTAAGATCTTCCTATACTACCCTGAAGACTAGAGTTATGCATGCATTTGATACTTAAAAATCCTTGCTAGTTGATTGATTGATTGAATTAGGGATGAGTTATCTGACTGAAAATGAGATCCTAAGAAGAATACTCAATTAAGCTTGGTGCCAAGAGGTTTACATTTAACTTTTGAGTTATTAATTTGAGATGGACCTTTGTGGATGACTAATGTTTCCATTTCTAAAATAATATAATGCTTATTAATTGGCTCAAGTCTAAGAACATTAAATTAAGTATGTTATAGGAGACATTTATCTGCCCACCCACATGTTTGGTATCCTTGAAATCACAACAGGCTTGGATGGAAAGCACATAAAAAATCATACTCTTTTTAACTCATAGTGCCATACAGGTCTTTTCTCCTTTATGACATTCAATAGGAAATTTATTCCTTATTCTTTTTATTCTTCTCAAATACCCTAGCTTGTCTCCATCTTTTTAATACGACTATGCTTCTAATTTCACAAAGACAACAGAGCTTGTCAGTTACTAACACATTTATGTTAGATATGTTTGCCTTTGACTTTATCTGTGCAACCACCCTAACATCTATATAAGTCAAGGAAAGTGATTTTCAGACTTACATCAAACAATTTCTCTTTTATCTTTGATTTACATCTCATTATCTTCCCAAATATGCAACATTCTTATTTCATTAAATATCCTCTAATATCTTCTTCTACATTTGTTTCTTCCTCTCTGCATATAAATATTTTTAAATTTCTTCCTTCCACAAAATATGTCATTTTGACATTAAATTTCTTTGACATGCTTCACATATTTCCCCAAAAGTGTTCTGAATGGAAAGCCTACACTATGAGTCCCAAGATTAGTACCTCCTATTCACTCAGTGTTTTATTCTAATCAGAATTTTGACCTTACTATCTCACTGAAAATATTCTTGCTAAATTTCTACTATAAAAATTCAATGAGCACTCTTCAGGTTTCAGTTTTCTTGATTTCATGGCAAAATTTGTTACTGCTGACAATTTTTCCTTCAAACAATTTTTTCACCCTTGTTTTCTCTGAAAATTTTCTCTTTCCATGCACACTATATACCTCTGGCCACCTGCTCACTATCTGCACTGTGAATTCCTGTTTGTTATGCATCTTATGAGACTTAACACTCTGATGGATTCTATATTTTAAATCCTTCTTAACAAACTATATTCTTCTTGGGAATTGATGTATATCCAGGGAGCAATTGTAGTCTGCATTTATAATAACCAATAAATGTCATCTAACTTGTAAACACTAATGGATTTGTAGATTTTCGTTATTTCACTTACCTGTAAAACAAATACGTGATCAGAACTTTAAAATCCATTCAATCTATTAAGTTTCAAGTATCTAATAATTTACTGCAATATGTTAGATATTCACTATATCTTTTTTGAAACTTTAAGTGGGTTAGTCTTTTTTATTTTAATTCAGTTAATTAATATATAATGTATTATTAATTTCAGTGGTAGAGGTCAGTGATTCATCTTATATAACACCCGGTGCTCATTATATCACGTGCCCTCATTAGTGTCTGCCCATCTCCCCCAAGCCCCTCCCTTCTGGCAACCCTCAGTTTGTTTCCTATTATTAGGGATCTCTTATGGTTTGTCTCCCTCTCTGATTTCATCTTACTTTAATTTTTCCTCTCTTCCCCTATGATCCTCTGTTTTGTTTCTTAAATTCCATATATGAGTAAGATCATGTGATTGTCTTTATCTGATTGACTTGTTTCATTTAGTATAATACCCTCTAGTTCTATCCATGTCCTTGCAAATGGCAAGATTACATTTTCTTGATGGCTGAGTAGTAGTCCACTGTGTGTGTGTGTGTGTGTGTGTGTGTGTGTGTGTGTGTGTGTGTGTATCACATTTTCTTTATCCATTCATCTGTCAATGGACATCAGGACTCTTTCCATAGTTTGGCTATTGTGGACATTGCTGATATAAACATTGGGGTGCAGGTGCCCCTTCTGATCACTACATTTATATCTTTGGGGTAAATACCTAGTAGTTTAATTGCTAAGTCATTGGGTAGCTCTATTTTCAACTTGTTGAGGAACCTTCATGCTGTTTTTCAGAGTGGCTCCAAATAGAGTATCATGTCATCTACAAAGAGTGAGAGTTTGACGTCTTCTTTGCCAATTTGAATGCATTTTATTTCTTTTTGTTGTCTGATTGCTGAGGCTGACTTCTAGTACTTTGCTGAACAAGAGAGTGGTGACAGTGGTGACTTTTTAAGAGTCTTTTTCAATATATTCTTTAAAAAAAAAGGTTTTATTTATTTATTTATTTAAAGAGAGAGTGTGTGTGAGTGGGGGGAGGAGCAGAGAGAGATGAGAGAGAATCTCAAGCAGACTGCATGTCCAGCGTGGAGCCCAACATAGGGATCCATCTCATGATCCTGAGATCATGACCTGAGCCATATTCAAGAGTCTGGCACTTAACCAACTGAGCCATCCAGGTGCCCCATCTTTTTGTCATATTCTTTACTTCTTTGGTCTTATTTCCCTTCAATCTTGTCCTCTTTTGCTGTGAGTGTAATTCTGCTTATACCCAAATCTGATCTTGTACTCACCTCAGTTTTTCAGTTGCTGTCTTTTGCCTTGAGATGGAAATCCAAATTATTATGTATGTCATTAAAAGCCCTTCAAATTCTGATCTTGCTCTCTCACCAGCTCAATCTCCTATGGCTTTCCAACCTCACATTCTATACCATGTAGATCCTAACTACACTATGCTCTCTTATGCTTCTGTGTTTTTGCTGAAATGTTCTCCCTTCTCTTAGGTGGAGCTGTCCTTGAGATTCCCTAACTGTTCCTTCTCCCAACTCCCCTACTCTTCGTTTATAGCCTTTCAAACCAAAAAATATTGTAATATTATAAGGCTATAATATTACAATGTATTTTATATTCATATGCCTTTATCTTCCATAAAATGCATTATTTAAATCTGAGTGTTATTTCTTTTAATCCATAGATATGGAATAATACTATAATAATTGCATATGGTGACAGTTTTTATCAACAGATACTAAAAATACAACTATTACTATGAAGAGTGGTCTCTATTTTCTTTTAATTCTAAAAATGAATCCACATGAAATGTCAAAATATTTGAGAAGCAAGCATATTAGAAAAATAAGCCTGGGTTGAGAAGCAGGACACTTGAGTTAGTCATGTCTTGCCTTACTAATTTACTGTGTGACTTCAAGAAAATTATTTATCCTTTCTCAACCTGAGTTCCCTCCTCTGAAAAATGATGGATATGCACTAAATAGCCAAGAATTATTTCTTTTTCTTTTCATTTAAAATGAGAGCAAGTTTTGGCACAATTATCATCTTTAACCCAAAATGTTCATTTATAAGGAAGCTTAAAACATATTCCCAATAGTTCCCAGTTTTCATATTTTCTAGTAATATTTTTTATTCTCTGAAAATTATGGATCTTATTAAATGAAAAAGAATGACCTCTCTTTGGTTTTATGTCTGATTCTATCCAGAATGATGTTTTTTAGAAATATAAAGACATGAGATGACAGACTACTTGGATGACACATATTCCATCTTAGAACACAGTAAATGTTCAGGTCTGCCTTTATTTTCTATGGCTTTGTAAAGGTCAAAATATTCAGAATTATCTTTAATATTTTTCTAACCTGATATCATCTTTTTTCATATGTCATGCAATTGTTTAACCATGAGGCTTTATACTTCAACCAAGTTAGTCTGATATAAGAACTCACATTCTCTTAATCATCTAGATTCCATTTGACTGCCTTTTTGTGTTTTCTGTGTTCCTCACATTTCAACAAACATGAATCATGAGTCTAATGACAGAATAAAAAAGACAGAATAACAAAGGCCTATGGACTGAATATATTGGATTTAAGTTGTAATTATTTTTTCACTCATTTTTGTTATAATATTTTTTCTAATAGCCACAGAGATACAACTTGTCATATACATATATTCAAACTATTATCAGGTAGAAAAGTAGGTTTTTTAATAAAAACTATAATACCTGATGAAGTGATTTAATATTTTTGCCTAAAATACTGAAAACTATATCCATCAGATATAACACTCTTTTATCTACCTGGCTTTGCCCTTTGTCATCCAACACCGTCAGTTTGCCTATTTAAGGAACAATCGAGGTCAATATTTATCTCAGTTAAAAATAGCAAACAAGATAGGTTAATACTGATAGAAAATACTTTGTGAAAGAATAAAAGGGACAGAATATTTAACTGTTGAGGATAAATATTTATTAAGGATTCTTTTGTAGGTATTTTAGACCAGGCTTCGAATATAGTCACTGTTCTCCAAGAAGTTACAGTTTAAGATGGCAGTCATCAGATGGAGAAATAGGAAAGGAAAAAATATACATATTATAAATGTTATAATTGTTATGAAAGACATTTATGTTATGTCTTTCAAGAGTGAGAAGAAATATTTCAATAGGTGGGAACAGGGAAGATGATTTCCTCATATCCAAATAGGAGAAGATATCTCGTCTTCCCAGATAATTTTAGGCAGTATTCATGGCAGAAGTAATACATAGGACATTTTTAACTATAGAGAGGATGGAAATAATGTGTCAAATACCTGCAACACATTATTGAGTGTCCAATAAAGAAAAAAAAATTTATAGAATAACTTTTTGACTGACTGAAATGAGTGAAATATAGTAATTTCATGATTATAATGTTGTTTCACAAAGTCTTTAAATAATTTCTCTTTAATAAAAAGCTTTTGCACAACAAAGGAAATAATCAACAAAACTAAAAGGCAACCTACAGAATGGGAGAAGATATTTGCAAATGACATATCTGATAAAAGGTTAGTATCCAAAATATATAAAGAACTTATAAAACTCAACACCCAAAACACAAATGATCCAATTAAAAAAATGGACAGAAGAGACATGAACAGACATTTTTCCAAAGAAGACATACAGATGGCCAACAGACAAATGAAAAGATGCTCAACATCACTGATCATCAGGGAAATACAAATCAAATCTACAGTGAAATATCACCTCACATCTGCCAGAATAGCTAAAATAAAGAATGCAAGAAACAACAAGTGTTGGCAAGGATGTAGAGAAAAAGGAATGCTCAGGCACTATTTGTGGGACTGTAAACTGGTATAGCTATTCTGGAAAACAGCATGGAGTTTCCTCAAAAAGTTAAAAATAGAACTACCCTATACTCCAGCAACTGCACTACTTGGTACTTATGCAAAGAATACAAAAACACTAATTCAAAGTGATACATGCATCCCTATGTTTGTAGCAGCATTATCTACAATAGCCTAATTTTGGAAACAGCCCACGTGTCCATCAACTGATGAATGGATAAAGAAGAGATAGTATATATACAATGGAATATTACCCATATATAAAAAAAAAGAAATCCTGACATTTTCAAGGACATACATGGAACTAGAGAGTATAATGTTAAGTGAAATAAGTCAGTCAGAGAAAGACAAATACCATGTGATTTCACTCATATGTAGAATTTAAGAAATAAAACAAACAAGCAAAGGCGGGAAAAAGAGAGAAAGAGAGGCAAATGAAGAAACAGACTCAACTATAGAGAACAAACTGGTGGTTACCAGAGGGGAGGGGAGGATGGATGAAATAGGTGATGGTGATTAAGTACACTTGTTGTGATGAGCACTCAATGTTATATGGACGTATTGAATTATATACTGCACACCTGAAACTAATATTATACTGTATGTTACCTAACATTTAAATAAATTTAAATAAAAACTTTAAAAAATAAAAATCTTATTTTTAAAACAGTACAATTATTAAGGAAGTTAAACAGTCTTCCTGGGAAGAGGCCTGAATCACAACAGAGGCATGACAAGAGTAAAAATTGAAATGAGTCTGTTCCTGTGTTTATAATCAAGCCTATTAGCATTTGTATGTCCAGCGCCTAGCACATTGCCTGTTCATTCTTGGTTATCAATTTAAAAATTGTTGCTATCAAGTACAATGATGACTATAGCACCCCAATATTATATGAATTCTGAGTAATTGTTAAGGGCTTTTGAAAACCAGGATTGTAAAAGTGGAATTACACTTGTTTTATTTTGCCATCAGTATTGATTATATTGACTATAGTAAACTGAATGTATTTGGATGAGAGTAGAAGGAAAATTTGTGAGCTATTAATCATCACTGTCTACCAGAAGCATTTTCAATGTTTTTCATTATTTTATGCTATTCATCTCTATATTTCTCAAAAACTTGTTTAAATATAAATCACTTTGTTAGTAATAGTTATTAGATAATGACAATTTTCACAATGGAAGGTCAGAATTGTTTGCTCTTTTAAATCATTTTTATTATAATTTTTAGATCTATTTTAAATGATTACATTTTATTGAAATATTACAGATAGGTTCCATAGTGTTGTATACATACTACTTCTTGGTGTCAACAATTGCTTATTTTTTGGTCTGATTATTTTTTTCCAAAAATATAAATTCATTCTCAAAACTTTAAAATGCATGAGATGATCTATAAAGTCTGTCGCCCCCCCTTCCAGGCAACACCTCTCCCAGAGCTTTTTTTTTTCTGTAGGTTTGCTATACAGTTGCTATTCTGTAATCTGTCTTCACCATTATATTGTAAATCCTTTAAGTCCTTTTTTTTTTTTTTTTGATCCCTTGTCTCTTGATTCCCTTGACTCCCTCTTTGTTGATATAGTCTCTTGTTTTGGTAACACACACACATTCTGTAGTTTCTGAGGAATGAAAACAAGAAAAGATGGATGTGTTAGTCAGGGGCCTTGCAGGAAAGAAACAATTTTGGACATTTGAAAACAATGAAGAAATTATTTACGGAATTGTGGGTAAGGTTAAGGAATCAACAAAGATTGTTCATGTAAGCATGGGCTAGCAACACCAGAAAATGGTACCACTTCATTTCCTAAAAAGACCAGGGAATGAAATGGGATTACTAGAACAAGGAGGGAACAGGAACCTTGGAAAAGTAGCTGCCCCACAGTATCTATAACTGTAGAAGAAAACAGCCACTTCCATGATCCTGGTACCTGAGCAGAAAGGAAATAGGAGCTCAAAGAGAAATATTTTACATTCACCCTCATTTTTTTAATGTCTATCTGGCCCCTCCCATTGGCTAAACCCAACCAGAATTCAAAGGGCAATGAGCCTAGACAATTATGCCCTAGAAGACAGCCTACTTATGGCATAGAAAAAGGGATTAATAGGTGAAGAATGATCTTGGGAAACAAAAAAAGAATGACCAATTCGATAGGATTTTAAAAATTATGTATAAATAGAAGTTCTAGTATTTTCTTTTCTTAAAAATTTTTATTTATTTATTTGAAAGAGAGCGAAAGCGAGAGAGCACAAGCAGGAGAGGTTGCAGGCAGAGGGAGAAGCAGGCTCCCCGTTGAGCAAGGAGCCCGATGTGGGGCTCGATCCCAGGACCCTGGGATTGTGGCCTGAGCCAAAGGCAGATGCTTAACCAACTGAGCCACCCAGGGACCCCAGAAGTCCTAGTATTTTCTTCCTACACAAAGGAAGACCCAAGCATCCTGCTTTGGTGAACATTGCTTTTGAACCCAAGAAGCAAAGTTGAATATGGAAGTGAGATGAGGTCATTGTGGGATATCTCTTTCCACCCCAAAACTTTCTTAATGAGAAGTGCTTATTACACTTTAATGTGAATCACCAGGGATTTACTAAACTTAATGAATCACCAGAGATTTTACTAAATTGTACATTCTAATTCAGTGAATCTGGAATGGTGACTGAGATTCTGTATCTCTAACCCGCTTCCAGGTGTGCCAATGTTTCTGATCAGAGGATTATACTTTGAATAACAACTTTCAGTAGGACCAAGAGTATCAATTACATGCCTTATCTAATACTTTTAAAATTCTTTAGCCCTGGGCAAAAACGTTAAGCCTGGAAAATCTGCAAGTCTCCCTGTGAAATCGGTTTAACCAGATAATCTCCAATAGTCTCCAAAAACAGTGAATGTGATTCTGGAATTAGACAGATTTATATATTTTTAACTTTATGATTTAAATCACAAATTATCAATGACTTTCCCATATTATGTATTCCTCTAAAATAATTCAAGGTACAAATTGACAAGGAATAGAACAATTTCAGTGAAAGAATTTGAACGATAGATCTCAAAACTAAGAAAAAACAGAGTGGGAAAGAAATATATTATTTTCTTATATATTTGCCATGTTTAGATCATATGGAATTAATAATTCTATTGCTTTTTGTATGTTAATGCACATTTTAAAGCAATGATATTATTAATACAGCATATACATAATAAAAATACTGTTTGTCTAAAGAATTGACATAGAAATATCAACATATCCATAATGATTGTTATTGTTATGGTGAAAGCTTTAATGAGTTTTTGTTTAAATCACAATATTCATTTATTATATTATTCTATATGTAGATCCGTACTTAAAAAAAAATCTAAAAGCTCCTTACTTACTGATGCCTACCTTCCTCCTGTAACAAAATGAGCCTTTAGAGTCCTGGAACAGCATAAAATGCATGCACACATTTGTCTAACTTGAGGTATATTTGGATAATTTATTGATGCCTTGCATGACCTCATGAAGGATTCAGGAAAAAGGAATAAGTATGAGTCAGAAACTGTTCACCCATTGTGCTATTTCATTATATCTTCCCCATTGTCTTTTTTGTTCCATAACCTTAGGAATGGAACTGTGGCACCTGGGTGGCTCAGTCAGTTAAGCATCTGCCTTCGGCTCAGGTCATGATCTAAGGGTCCTGGGATCGAGTCCTGCATCCGGCTCCCTGCTCAGCGGGGAGTCTGCTTCTTCCTCTCCTTCTGCCCCTCCCCCCTGCTGTGCGCACATGCACTCTCTCTCTCTCTCTCTCAAATAAATAAATAAAGTCTTAAAAAAAAGAGTTCACATACTACATCATATGATAAACCTTTTAAAGCAAAGATGGAATGAGTGTGTCTGCAAGTGGGAACTTTGTTCCCATCTTTGTCTGATAGACTAATACTATATTCTTAGGCTTTGTGAATTTTAAAACCCACAGTATTTTCCTCTGACCACATAAGATTTATTGTTGAATTAGGTGTTTTCTTTCCATCTCTCACCAAAATTTTACTTGGGTCTTCCCCATACACATCATCAATATAGAATAAAATATTTAGATAGATTCTACTCATGAATTTGGGGAAATGTAAAATGTAAATGTAAATTCAGTGAAATGGTGGTACAGGTTATTCAGAGTATAATATGTATTTCTAAGGAAATCTAGGGTGATTTACAATAAAATAATACTCTTTTTAAAAAAACAGATCTTAGACACCTTTAATTGCAGCAGAGTCCAAAGAGGACTTCCAATTCTGATCAAAGCCCCTATTCATTCCATCCCTAACCTTTTCCACCTTAATGTTCTCATTTGTAATATAGAATTAAATGAGAAGCTAAGCATCCTTTCTTCTCTAAAATGTATATAAGATTTTTGTAGGTCTCTAAATTTGTGCTTCTCTTATTTGCCAGTTAAAAATAAAATATTAGCATATTAAAAAAAGACATTTAAAAATGATCACACTCATCTCTAACCTGATCTCCTTAATTACCCCTTTTCCTCACCTAATATCTACTGGCTTGCAATTTTAGCTTGTTTTCTTTCTTTTTTTCAGGGCCATTTTATATTTATATTTAAACATCTTGTAAAAAAAGAAATTTCGCTCCTGCAGTAGAGTTTTAAAATGCAGGTGTAAATTAATCCACTACTTAAGCACATTTTGGAATTTCTCATTATGTTATTTCAAATCACTGCTAATTTGCATGGAAAATAGTCTGCATTTCAGAATATTATTTTGCTGTTAGCAGTAAAGGAAAGGCACATGCTATATATTCTGAATTGGAATAAAATTTCCCTAAGCCAAATTGAATCTTAAAATTATGTGCTTTTTTATCTGCCTTTTAGAAATAAGCCATGGCTAGGAGAAATAACTTGTCCAAAACCACAGAGTCTGTTAGTAATCATTTCTAGACTAGGACTCAAGTATCATGACTCAGTATCTGATGTGCTAGTGATTATCCAAAGTGTCTACTCAATTTTAGTTTCCCAGCTCTAAGCATACAGTAGGCATACATACACATGGAATTTATAGCAAAAATAAAACCAGTAAATTCTGAACATCTGTTCTCAAGCTAGTATAGGAAAAAAAATACTACTTAGAATTATAGTGATACTACTTAACACATGCTTCTGTTTGCCACTTAATGAAAATATTCTTTTATCCTTTCACTTCTAGTTCCCTTATTTAATATATTAACATCCTCAGTGAATCAGTATCTTTGATTTGATTGGAATGACAGAATATAGAATTTGGATTCAGAATGTACCAAATACTTTGGGTGTACTGCCTAGATTCCAATTATTTAGCTGATGCATCCCCCAGATGCTGCAGTTATATCTTCCCCAGAGGCTTGAGCATAGTAGATGGAAATTGTCCCAATGGGAGATGCCTGAGAAGCTGTGCTCTCTCTCCACCGGATGACCTCTAGCCAATCATTGATTCAGGTAAGGGTATAACCACTTGGCTGCCTTATCTCTGGGTAAGACTTTGTCTTGCAAATCACACTCCAGATTTCCCAGAGGATCATACTAGATTTGTCTTGCAACCATATCTTATTTACCTTTTTTCTAACATTAACCTGCTTTACTCAACCGCTTCTTCTGAGAGCACCCATCATCTGTTCAAGAATATGTCTCAGACTCTAGTTTTAAGAAACCTGTGTCTCAGATGTTGACATGTGATATCAATCCACTGCTGGAGGAACTTAAAGACTTTGATGCATCAAAAAACTATAGCAACAATAAAACCTAAATTGTCTTGACTGAATCAACTCATCCACATTAATGGTCTAACAGAAGATGTGTGTCCATTTCCAAATGGACTTTACTCCATTTTCTACTCTTCCTCTATGTATGACAACTGACATTCAATAAAATTTTTTTGAGAAATCAATAAAGCAAGAAATAATTTTTAAAAAGCAAACTCGGATAGAAGAGATACTGGAGCTACTGGTCAGGAATTGTAAAATAACTACTACCAATATGTTAAAGGGTTTACAGAAAAAGTTAGACAATATGCCTAAACAGTTGAGGCATTTAAGCAGAGAGATGGAAATTATTGAGGGTCACATAAAAATTCTAGAAAAAAATCCCTATCAGAGATGAAGAATGATAAATCAACACACACAGCAAAGGAAAGCAAAAGTGACCTTGAAGATAGATAAATAGGAATTATCTACAGCAAAAAAACAAAGAGAAAAAGGATTAAAAGAAAAGAAAATGAAACAGGACAGAGTATCCAAGACCTAGGGGACAATATCAAACATGATAACATTTGTGTAATTTGAGTTTTAGAAGGAAAGACAAGCAGACAGACAGACAGAGACAGGAACTAAAGAAGGAAGGAAGGAAGGAAGGAAGGAAGGAAGGAAGGAAAGGAGATAGAGAGACAGAGTCAGGCAGCCAGGAAGGAAGGGAGGGAGGGAGGGAGAGGGAGAGGGAGGGAGAAAGGAAGAAAGAGAGTGAGCAAGAGACAGAGACAAGGGAAGGAAGGGGGGAGAGAGAGAGAGAGAGAGAGAGAGAGAGAGAGAGAGAGAGAACAACAGAGATCTAAAATGAAAGCACGCCAGGAAAAATAAAAAAAAAAAAAAAAGGCAAACTGCACTGAGTCTTGATGTTAAGATATTCTGTTCTCAGTATTTGTATCAATCCTCCTAGAAACCAAAATATGCATTCCATCCATGGTGGTCTTGAGTGGAGAAGTGTTTCTGCCTCACCTCAGATGGTAGGAGATCTCTTAAATCTAAGAGGTTTCCCTACCCCTTGCTTAGAGGCAGATGGGTTTGCTTTCTCCTCTCCCACAGAAGCACTGACTCTTTTCTTGAATCGTGAGGACCATAGTGTTTCCTGCTCTTCCCTCAACAGTTGAAGACTCTCTTTCATATGAAAGAAGGGTCTCCAGGTATGGATGGTATTTTTTTTTTCTGGTCCTGAGGAACAATCAATAACTTCCCACATATCTGTGCCACCAGGAGACTCTCCATCTTCTGTTTTTCCACCAATCTCTCTTATGAGCACCCAGTGGAGGCTCTTGGGAAAGAGTTGGTGAGTGACTAGGAACTTCCCTTGTGTTTGACCTTCAGTTTCTCTTCTAAACTGGCATGCTAAGCCAATCTCGGCCTTTCATGATTTGTTGACTTTTTAGCCGAATTCTTCTCACCTGCTTATATGGCAGCCACTTCTTCCACACTCTAGCAAATGTGAAAGTTTGTTGGTCTTCATCTACTCTTGGAGAAGTTTGTCACTATTTAGAATTCAGTTAGCTCAGGTTACTTGAAGCCTTGGCTCTCTAATGGACTCAAGAAAATTTATGATTTTTGTATATTTTCAAAGTTTTACTTGTGTAGGGTAAATGTGACATTTTCTTGTGGCTTTCCACATCTTAAATAGAAGCAAAATTCACAGAATGCACTTTAAGTAATAAAATAGGGCTTACTTCCTAAGATACTAGGATAATACCGGTCAAGTACTTGATCTTCTTCCACACCACTTTGGGAAGGGAGTTTATCTTACACATTTCTGCTCAGCTCCCCTCTTTTCTGTATGGTCTATGGGAAGAGGACAATGTATACTAGGCCTACTTGACATTTATTGATGCTTATCTTCCTCTGCAATGTAAGAAATTAAAATTACATGAATGTGTGTGTGTATAAATCAGGACAGACAAATATATGTTGGAAAAAGATAGAGTGCACCTTGAAGAGGGATTAATAAATTGCACTAATACCATTTTAAATGGGAGAGAAGATAATACAGTATGTAAAAGTGGAAACAGAGTTCTAATGACCTGCTGGAGATCTAAGTCTAAATTCCTACCTGGGGATCCCGGAAGCTCACTTAATTTCTGTACCACAACATCTAATTTTTATCTACATATTTTTCAGGATTTATATACTAATCACACTGGCTAATATCTGTTTTATTTATTGCCTTCTCCTTTGTGCTTAGAACACTGCTAAGGAAATAATAAGAGCTCTAAAACTGTCAGTGCTGTTTGAAAACACTCAGAAATTTATTTTAAACAAGGAGTGAAAAATGTGTTTTTAAAATTAATTTATATGTTGAGATATGAACAATTTTATAAATTAGTGAAGATTTTAAAACTATTTAATGGAATAAAATTCACTATGCCTGCAGGAAAACTTATTGCTGACCTCATTTGCAGTTAAGATCAAATAAGAAATATAAAGCAAAAAAAATAGTTATTTATGCTATGCAATTGAAAGTTTACAATCTGCAAAATAATTCAATTCTCTACTCAGCTTGTCTTCCATTCTGTATAATAGGATTTTAATTTATGCTTTCTACCAAGTACCTAAATGGCAGAGAAAATAAAGATATCAGTTAACCTATCACTGAATCATTACTGAAAACATCAAAGAGAAAAAGAAAATGTGGTATCAATAAGACACAGTTTAAACTAATGCTACAATTCCATTTAATTGATTAACCACCAATTAAAGTCTTTAATGAGGTGAGGAGTTTTAGGAGTGAGAGGTGGGAAAAACATTCACTTCTCTGTGAAATAAACTATGAGAGTCATGAGAAAACCTAAAATGCTAGATTTCTACAAATTTCATAGTGACTATAGTTAAGTACCCCAGTTAAGAATTTTGGGAACTTACTTCGGGAAAAGGGGTTAGCAAAACCCATCCAGCTCAGTAAAAGGCCAGAAATACTCTCTGCCTCCAGCCCACAGGTTTCTGCACCACTCCCCACCCACACTGGTTTGATGGAAGGATGTTAAAATTCTTGTCTCTTAAAAAGAGGAAAACAAAAACTTCCCGGATTCAAGATTTGTTCCAATACAGACTATAGTTCTGCTACTATTTGAGGAGATACAAGAAATCCTTTCCCACTCAAAACTCACCACAAATATAATGAGCTGTGTGTTTGCTAAACAAAGAGAATGGCAGGAATTCAGAAAATGTCTCAAGCACTAGGTCTGGTGCACACAAAGGCTTTCGTAAGAGTAAGGCTCAACCAGGAATATGAAGAGCTCATCCAATGCCATCAGGATTGATCCAAGTACCAAGTAAGAGGCTACAGCTCAGGGAGGGCAAGTCTAGGGAGAAACCCATCTGTGAGTAGCATAGGCTTGGAGGGATTCTTGAAAGCTAAGAGTGCAGTAAAAACAAAATAAAAACCTTTCATCTATGTAGACACAACACTAAATTCAAGAACAACCCACAAAGAATAATGAAATAGAATAGCCATCCAAGAAATAGATCCGCAGAAATATATGAACAGATTTGTGGTAAAGATACACAGGGATCATTTTCTTTTAATTTATTAAAGAAAAGATAGTCTTAAAAAAAAAATAAAGAAAAGATAGTCTTTTCAACAAAAGGCACAGAAACAATTGAATTTCCCTATGAAAAATGAGAAGTTTGACATATGCTTCGCATATACAAATTTTAGCATAAAATGGATCATAGGCCTAAATATAAAAGGCAAAACTATGATACATCTTTGGGAATATATAATAGGAAATCTGTGTAACAATGGCTTTGATAACAGGTTTTCAGATAAACACCAAAAGTCGATTCATAAAAAGAAAAATTAATAAACTAAACTTTATCCAAACTAAACATTTTTTTCTCTGCAAAAGTCACTGTTAAATGAAACAATAGGCCACAAACTGGGAGAAAATATTTCCAAATAAAACTCAACTATAAAAAATAATCCCCGGGCGCCTGGGTGGCTCAGTTGATTAAGTGACTGCCTTGGGCTCAGGTCATGATCCTGGAGTCCCGTAATCGTGTCCCACATCCGGCTCCCTGCTCGGCGGGGAGTCTGCTTCTCCTTCTGACCCTCTTCCCTCTCGTGCTCCCTATCTCTCATTCTCTCTCTCTCTCAAATAAATAAATAAAATCTTTAAAAAAAAATAACCCCCCCAAAATAAACAAAATACCTATATAGTCACTATATGTACCAAAGGAGATATGTGGGTGACATATAGAAGATATTCAACATCATTAGTCTTTAGATAAATACAAATTAAATCACTACACAATTATTAGAATGCTTAATTAAAAGAATGGAAAATATTAATTCTGGCAGAAGTGATGAGGAAAAGAAATCCTCAGTGGAATGGCAAATGGTACATTTAGTTTGAAAAACAATGTGGTAGTTTCTTATAAAATTAAACACATACTTACCACACACCAATTTCCCTCCTAAATCTTTAGTGAAGTGAATCAGAAACTTAAGGTTCACATAAAAATCTTTGTATGAATGTTTATGGCAGCTCTATTCATAGTCACCCAAATCTGAAAACAACCAAGATGTCCTTTAACAGATTAGATTAAAAAAAAAAAATGTGCCTCATCAATACAGCAGGCTACTATTCAGCCATCTTAAAAAAAAAATCAAACAAAAACCCAAACTTCAAAAAACCAAAAACTTGAAATACTGATTCACTCAATGATATAGATTACTCTTGAATTCATTTTATTTAGTCAAAGAAGTTAGACTCAAAAGACTGCATGTTATTAATTTGCCGTTCTGAAAAAGGCAAAATAATAGGGACAGAAAACAAATCAGTGATTGGCAGGGTTGGGAGAGAGAGAAGTGTTGACTATAAAGGAGTCACAAAAGGGATTTTTAAGATGATAGAACTCTTCTCTATGGTATTATGTTAGTGGATATCCTACTTTATGCATTGACCAAAACAAAAAGTCAACTGTGTGTACTGTGTGCATTTTTTTTTTCAAAAGTCAACCAACATGCCAGGTAATCACAGGATGGAATGTATACTGTAACTAAAAACTATATTATAAATGTATGATATAACTTTCCTGAAGGAGATGCGAAAGTAGCTGATCTAAGTAACTTTGGAAAACAATGCTTTGACTTGATACTGTAAGGTTAAAGACAGAAGGAACTATTAATTAACATTATACTCAAGTTGGTAAATTTGTTCCTAATGTAATAAGTTTTCCCAATTCTAAATTCCCAATTCTAAAACCACTTTACATGTATACTAGGACTGAACATATAAGTAGTATATCTATCATCTATCTATCATCTATCTATCCATCTATCATCTATCTATCTATTATCTATCATCTATCTATCATCTATTTAGCTATCATCTATCTTTGTGTAAATTAAAATAAAGATGAGCCCATACTGATATCTCTAATTCTATCCCAGCACCACAGGGTTGATTCTAGCCATACTCCTGCTCCCATCCACCCCCACTTGCTTCTTTATAACTTCTATCATTGAGACTGAGAAACCTGTTCTGAATCCCCTCAGCTCAAAATAAGGATCATCCTTTAATTAAATTATTTGTGAATTTATATCATGGATTATCTTGAAACCAGGAAATAGTGTTAAAATAATTGAATAGTAATTGATATAACAATGTATAGAATTGAATATACACTATATATATGAATGTACATGAATATTTAGAGCAACATAGTTTTGAATATCAAAAAAAGTAGATAGCAACATAAAAAACAGTTGGGGGGCACCTAGGTGGCTCAGTCAGTTAAGTATCCAACTCTTGATTTCAGCTAAGGTCATGATCTCAGGGTCATGAGATTGAACCCAGGCTCTGTGCTGGGTGTGGAGACTGCTTAATATTCTTTCTTTCTCCCTCTCTCTCCCTCTCCCTTGTCCCTCCCCCTGCTCTCTCTCTCTCTCTTATGTATGATCTCCCAAAAAAAAGAGACAGTTGACAAGAGAATGGATGAAGATATGAGGGTAAACTTATGCTGAGAAATACTATACAGCAGTTGAAATGAATAATATTGCCATATAATACAACACTATTTTCCATATCATTCCTGCTTAATGCTACATGTAAATATAACTATATAAAAATGAAAGCATAGAACCAAAAACCACAAGTGGTAGTAGGCAGAAAGACAGAAGGAGAAATCTTGTAAGTTATTATAAGTTTTGTAAATATTCTAGTGGTGGTGGTTTCATGGTTGTTTGATATTGTATCACCCATAGAAAAATAAGGAAAAGGATATTTCTTGGACCAATATTAAGATATTTCATGAATAAAGGACAATATGTAAATGAATCCTATACAACCACCCTCTAAATGTGTGTTTACACACAGTCACACAGATATGTATATGAAGTTGCCATATTTGACAATCTAAACTATGTAAATATACATTTATATAAACCAAAGTCATCAAAATTGTCATAGAAGTCATTTCCATATGGTGTGATCATTATTAATATTTCATAATTTTATATTTAAATACTTCTCTCAGGAGGAATCAGCTTCATTACCTGTGGTAAGTAAAGAGCTTTATCTAAATTTTCTTTCCATTTCTATTAGGCATAGAATAGGACCAAGATATATGTTATCAACACGAATGATATGGAAAACTCAGACTTTATATTAGCAATTAATATACTCTATATCAGAAAAATTTATTCTATACACATTTTATTAGTAATTAACTATTTCAATTTTCCATCTAAGAGTTAAAATAATAACTTCAATTTAATAAGTACCTACAATGCTGTATTCCTAATATTTCTTACTTCAATTTTTAATTTTCCTCACCTCAACCTTAAAAGTTAGGTATTGTCAGAGAAAGACAAATGCCATATGATTTCACTCATACATGGAATTTAAGAAACAAAACAGATGAACATAGGGGAAAGGAAAAAAAAAGAGAGAGAGAAACAAACTGTAAGAGACTCTTAACTATAGAGAACGAAGTGAGGGTTGATGGAAGTTGGTAGACGGTGGGTTAAATGAGTGATGGGTAGAAAAGAAGACACTTGTGATGAGCACTGGGTGTTATACGTAAGTGATGAATCATTAAAGTCTACTCCTGAAACCGATATTACACTATGTGTTAACTAACTAGAATTTAAATAAAAATTTGAAAAAATAAAAGGTATTATAAAAAATTTTATTAAATAATAAATAAATAAATAAATAAATAAATAAATAAATAAATAGGTAGGTAGGTATTTTAGCACTTATCCAGATATTTAAAGAAATAAATGGGGGCTTGGAGATGAACAATGCATGGTATAAGTACTCACAACTAATAAGTCTTGGAGACAGAATGAATTTTGATTGGTCTGACTTCAGTTCCTCCTCACAAAAGGGTTCTGATGTAAGGATAGAATTCCAATGTGTCTGGTTACACTGCAATTTGTAGTAGAGTAATTTTTAAATACTGTTATTTAACAATTATTATATTTTAAAATCCTTCTTAGATCATGACCAGCAAAAATTGGGCAATGCAAAAAAAAAGAGTGAAGAAAGAAAAACTCATTCATAATCTCCCAACTCAAAATCAACTCTTATTACTATTTAATTTTTATATTTTCCCCTTCTAATTCTTGCATAAATAATTCCCTACATTTCAATAAAACTTTGCAAACACATTTTTGTGGTTGCAAAATAGTCTACTGCATAAATGAAGTATATTTTATCAACGCCTTGTAATTGGATAATTGGATGTTTTTGTAACTATCACATGAAAAATAATATATAGAACTTCTTCATACATATAGATGTTATTCCCTTTTCAATTTTCTACTTAGTATATGTTTTTATATGTATTTTATATTCTCAAAGTAAAGTCTCTTGATATTTTTCAAAAAATTTTTTCACAAAAGATTTGTAGTTGCACAAATTTCTACTTTAACCAACACATATGACAAGATCACATTTCCTTTTAGACCTTATTTATGTATATGGTGATGAAATGATTCAAAGAAGTAAGCATTCCTTTGGGAAAAAGTATTGATTTACAGAATGTTGAAAATTTAGTTATTGTAGCCAATATGAAATTTTGAACACTAATTTTTTATGAATTGAAAATTTTAGTAAACTAACACCTTGAAGCATTATTAAATGGTCTGAATTATATGAATAAAATTTACAGAAGAGACAATAATCAACAAACACCTTTTTATATTTCTAAACTGATAGGACTAATCTAAAATTGGTATCTGAGTACAGAATTAAAGCATTTTATGTTGCTATGGTTCAAGATAAATATAATGTTCATGTTTGTGTAATGTTCAGCAAGAACCAGTTTTGTTTTTCAAGAACATTGTTTTAAAACTAACCTCCCTAAATCTTAAATTAAAAAAAAGGAAATGTTGAGAATAATTTGTTTGAAAAAGAATATTAATGAGAAGACTTATGCTAAGTGTATTTTGGCATAGTGTAGAGGGAAGCTGATTGTTATCGATGCTTCTTAATTATTAAACTTTTTAAACGTATAATATCATATGATATTTGCTTTGAACAGATACCCAATTTTATGGAAAAACAATCTAATGTGGAAAGTAATCATTATTTTACTCTCATGTAAGTTATCTGATACTTTTTGAATGATTTATTATAGATACTTCATAACTGAGTTTTAGCTGTTAACTTAATCAGTTTGGGCTGCTATAACAAATTACCATAGACTGGATAGCTTAAACAGCAAACATTTATTTCTTAGAGTTCTGGTGGTTGGGGAGTCAATGATCAGGATGCTGTCAGATCCAGTGTCTAGTGAGGATCCACTTTCTGCTTTGCAAGTGGTCATCTTGTCACATGCAGAGAGCAGAGAGAGGCAAGTTCTTCTGTCTCTCTCTCTCATCTCTCTCTTTTTTTGTTGTTTTGTTTTTTTGAGGATGGCAATACTTATTTTTCCAGCTTCACTGAGGTCTAGTGGACAAATAAAAATTGTGTATATTTAAAGTATACAACTTGATGTTTTGATATAAATATACATTGTAAAATAATCACCATAATCAAGCTAATTAATATATCTCACCTTAAATAGCTTCCATTTTTTCCCTTCTTTCTTCTACTTCTTCCTTTTTTTTTATGGTGATGAGAACAATCATGATTTACTTTCTTAGAAAATGTCAAGTATACAATACAGTATCGTTAAACAGTAATGTTAACATGGCAGTATAGTCACACAGCAGTACATTAGATCTCTAGAATTTACTCATCGTACTAACTTGCATAACTTTGTGCCCTTTGACCAATATCTCCCATTATATATATATATATATACATATATATGTGTGTGTATGTATATAAAAATATATATCTACATATCCACACACACACAAATATACATATATGTATATATAATCTGTATATATATATATATATATATATATATATATATATATATGTACTGTAATTTTATACACTTATTTCATCTCTTTCAACTATATACTCAGAATTGGGATTGCTGGATTTACGGTACTTCATTTTTTAATTTTTTGAGCATCCTCCACATTGTTTTCGTTGTGGTTGTACCAATTTACATTCTTTCATTCTCTAGGTTGCCTTTTTACTCTTGTCATTTGTTATGCAGAAGTTTTTAGTTTGATGCAATCCTATTTGTGTAATTTTGCTTTTGTTGACTGTCCTTTTGGGGTCATATACAAAAAGTCATTGCCCAGACCAATGTCAAAAAACATTTTCCTACATTTTCTTCTAGTAGTTTTATGGTTTCACGTCTTATGTTTGCCTTTAATCCATATTAAAGAGTTGAATTTTGTATATGGTGTGAGATAAAATTCCAATTTAATTCTTCTGCATGTGGATATAGTTTCCCAGCACCATTTTTTGGAGAGTCTTTCCCTTCCCCCATTGTGTATTTTTGGCACACTTGGCAAGGATAAGTTGACCATAGATGTGTGGATTTATTTTTTGTCTCTTTATTGTGTTCTCTTGGTCCATGTGTCTGTTTTTATGCCAATACCATACAGTTTTGAATATGAAGCTTTGTAATGTATTTTGAAATTAAGAAGTGTGATGCCTCCTGCTTTGCTCTTCCTGCTCAAGATTGCTTTGGCTATTCAGGGTCTTTTATGGTTCCATACAAATTTTAAGATAGTTTTTTATTTTCTATTTATGCAAAGAATACCATTGGAATTTTGATAGATTGCATTGAATCTGTATATCAGTTTGGATGTTATGGACATTTTAACAATATTAATTCTCCCAATCCATGAACACAGGCAGTCTTTCCATTTATCTGTGCCTTCCTTAATTTCTTTCTTAATATTTATTACTTTTCAGTGAACAAGTCCTTTACCTCTTGGTTAAATTTATTCCTAAGTTTGTTGTTGTTTATTTCTATTATGAACAGGATTATGTTCTTAACTTCCTTTTCAGATAGTTCTTTTGTGTGTATGTAATTATGATTAAATTTTATATTTAATTTTGTATTCTACAAATTTTCTGAATTTGTTTATATGTTGTAAAAGGTTTTTGGTTCATCTTAAGATTTTTCTACATATATGATTGTCATCTCCAAACAGAGATAGTTTAACTTCTTCCTTTCTGATTTGGATTTGTGTGTGTGTGTGTGTGTGTGTGTGTAGACATGCACTGAATCTTAGGGGAAAACTTTCAGTTTACCCCCATTGATTGTGATGTTAGCTTGGGCTTTTCATACATGCTCTTTATTATGTTGAGATAAGTTTCTTCCATAATTATTTTACCGAGAGTTTTATCATAAATGACTATTGAATTTTGTCAAACACTTTTTCTCTGTTGAGATGATCATGTGTTTATTTTCCTTTCATTGTTAATGTGATAGATCACATTGATTATTTTGTGTATGTTAAACTATTTTGAATCTAGGGATAAATCCAACTTGGTGATGATATATGATCCTCTTAATGTACTGTTGAATTTGGGAATATTTCTATTTCTTTATTTTGGAAGAGTTTAAGAAGGATTAGTATATTGGTGGCTTAGTCAGTTGTGTCTGCCTTCCACTCAGGTCGTGATCTCAGGGTACTGGGATTCAGCCCCAAGTCAGTCTCCATGCTCAGCAGGGAGTCTGCTTCTCCTTCTCCCTCTGCTCCTCCCTACTGTGGACCCATCTGGTCCTGGGCTTTTCTTTGTTAGAGGTTTTTTGTTTTGTTTTTCTTTGTTTACTGCTCAACTTATTTGATATTGGTCTGTTCAGGATTTCTATATTTTCATGATTAAATCTTCGTAGGTTGTATGTTTCTAGGAATACATTCATTTCTTCCAGGTTATTCAATTTGCTGGCATGTAATTTTTCATAATAATCTTTTGCAATTCTTTGTATTTCTGAGGCATCTATTGTAATGTCTCCTATTTATTTCTGATTTTAAGTCTTTTCTCCTTTCTTAGTCCAGTGAAGGGTGTGTTGATTTTGTCTTTTCAAAAAAACAACTCTTAGTTCTATTGACTTGTTCTATTATGTTTCTCTTCTCTATTTGATTCATTTCTGCTCTAATCATTATTATTTCTTTCTATGACTTAGTTTGTTGTCTTTTTAAAAAGTTTCTTAAGGTGTGAAGTTAGGTTATTTGAGTTCTTCTTCTTTTTTAGTGTAGGCATTTATTTCTATAAGCCTATCTCTTAGAACTGATTTTGCCGCATCCCATAAGTTCTGATATGTTGTGTTTTTGTTTATCCAAGATACTCTGTAAGAATTCCCTTTTGATTCCTCTTTGACCAATGGTTATTCAAGGGTATGGTGTTTAATTTCCACATACTTGTGAATTGTCCATTTTCTTACCATTAATGATTTATAATTCTGTTCCATTGTAGTAAGGAAAGACACTTAAAGTTATTTTAAGTGTCTTGCTTAAATCTTTTTAAATTGGTTAAGTCTTGTTTTGTGACCTAACATGCAATCTATCCTAGAGAATACTCCATGTGTACTTGAGAAGAATGTGTATTCTGCTGTTGAGTGGAAAGTTCTCCATATGTTTGTTAAGGTTCATTTGGGTCTCAATATTTAAAGAAAATATTGACAGATATGAAGGGAGAAATTGACAGTTATTCAAAGAATAGGAGACTTTAATACCCAACTTTAATAATGGATAGAACACCTAGAGAGAAAATCAGTAAAGAAACAGCTGATTTGAACAATAATCTGTCTCTTCTTAAAAGAGCACTAATCTCATTTATGAGGGCAGCACCCTCATAATTATTTTCCATAGGTTCCACCTCCTAATACCATCATGTTGGGAGCTAGGATTTCAACATATGAATTTTGAGGGTACATGAATATTTAGGCATAACACTTGTTTAATCATGAAAATATGGCTCAGTTACATATACAAAATCTAACAGAGTTACTAAGTATCTAATGGTTTTTAAAAAGATGAATATTCTGAAAAGGTACTTATAAAGATTTTCTTGTCTCCTAAAAATTTAAATCAGAGCTGATTAAAAAATCCATTAAGAAAGAAATAGATAGATTCATTTGAGTTTGAGAATGTTGTTTCTCACTGGCCAGGTCACAAAGCTCACTTGTACCTGAATGACAATGAAATCAACTAGGAAATCTATTCTTTCCATACAAAATAAGTTGTGATAACCGAGGAATAATTTTAAAATTCAGTTAACGTTTAATTAAAAGAATGTAGGGAACATTTTCATCAAGTATTTATCTTAATGCAAAATACAGTATGCTAGTCCTAAATAGTGTCTAATCATAAATCATAAGAATCATAATATCATGTAAACTGACCTAAGGGGATATAGTGTTATAATAAAATTTAGGGATAAGAAATTTAGCAAGAGAACATTCCACCACTTTTAGTGCTATTGTGTGGTGTGTGTGTGTGTGTGTGTGTGTGTGTGTGTGTGTGTGTGTTTGCATGTGTATAAGGGAGTAAGAGATATACCCAATGGGCAAATTGTTTTATCTTAGTTATTTCACCTTTAAAATGAACTACTTGCACCTGATACCCTCTAAGGTCTCTTCCAGTTATAAAATTGAAAAATTCTATGCTGCTTTTGTGATACCTCAGTATATTCCACTAAGTGAACATTGAAAGGCTCTAACTAAAAGAGAGATAATTAGGACCAAATTAGGATCATTTCCCTCTAAATTCTTCAAGGTTTTATTCCAAATGACAATTGTAAAACTGTTTCAAAATACTGACTTCTTTGGTTACCACATTATCCCAATAAAAGGCATTTTATATATACATTCAGATCATTTTCTCCTTCATTTCTTTTTTAAAATTTGTAGAGCTTTTCAGGTGGTATTTTAGAGCCAAAAGGAGCCACAGACTTCTGTACACATATACTGTCTAATTCAGAGGGACAGGATGAGGGTATGGGAAAAACAGTGGTTTCTGAGTACAGACTGTATAAAACAGGAGTCTAACCTGACTTCAGCTTCTCTTTGACTCTTACTATGGTCTGTGTTTTGGTAATGCCACACATGAATTTATGTCCAGGTCAACTTCAGAGAGGATAAATTTATAAAATAGAGTATTCCCTCCCACACTAACTCTAATCATGATAGCTAGCCTAACCTTTCCCCTCAACTTGACTAAATTTGAGATAGATTTCTTCCTGATTCTGGGCCCTTAATCCCCCTCTCTTAGACCATTTACTTTCAAAAACTTTCAATTTAAATTCTCTGCCACTTTGAGATATATAAATCTTCTAACCTCTTTGAGATTTACAACCCAGAAACATCCTTCTTAGTTACCTAGGAGCCATCTTTTTGAAGTATAATCAAGAAAGACAGAGTCCCTATATGTCAGTCTCTTTTTTGAGTGTAGGAGCCTAAATTTTAAGAATATTAATGAGTAAATACAGATGTCCTGATCACATTGACTAACCTCCCCACTACTGTCTTCTACTAGTTTTCTGCTAAATTATCCCAGCACTTACAAATTCTTCTGCCTTTTGTTTAAGTAGAATTGAGTTCAGTCTCATTCCCATATTATGATAATCTTGACCTCATCGCAATAATTTTGAACAAAATCTTCTTTGCCTGTTTAACTTGTCCAATACATGTTTTCTTTCACAACTCCAAAGTGGAAGAAAGTACAATGCATGTAAAAATCCAATTTCCCAATAAAAATATAACCCATTTAATAAAAAGTGATGTGTTCTAATTTTGACATAAGTGATTATATTTTGTGATATGATTCCAAACTTAAAACATTCTTAACTATATGTATTATTAGAATTCTTATAAGTAAATAATGCTATGCTATATATGCATACCAAATATAGTTGTTATTTACATTAGAAAATATGTAATATATCATTATTTATATCAGAGATTATATTTTATTATATATTATGTATATGAGAATAAGAACAATTTTCCCTTTATGTTTGCCAAGTTTTTACTTTCTTACTTTATAAGACAATAATGTAACTATTCGCGCATGTAACTATTTTTAAAAACATTTGCATAATAAGGATATAGATAGATAGATACATGTATATGTATAGCACATTAATCTTATGTTGTCTCTGTTGTTGAAGTTATGAGGCAAATAAGTAACTTATAGGCTTTGAGTTTTTAAAGGGTACTTTGTAAAGAACAGGAAGAAATTTTAAGAGAGAATTGAGAAGAAACAACAAGCAAGACAAAAATAAAAGGAATAGATGGCAGATAGAAACATGTATTTTGAAAAGAAGTCTTGAAGGAGTGAAGTCTTGCAGCAAGTGGCTTTGATGTTGCATATAGCTTAGATTCAAGGCTGGAGTTTTGACATTTAAATAAAGAGTTTATGTAGGCATTTGAGAGCTGGTACTTCAAGGGATACTGTGGCATAACATCATGTGTCTGGGGCCAAGGCTACTTTGAATTATTTTATTATTTATTTACTATCTTACTTAGCACACCTCCCCCAGCTCCCACCAATTATGGAAATCAACAATATCTAAAAGTATGCATCTGAGACAGTTACTCATGGTTGAATTGGAAAAAAACTATTTACAAAAAAAAAGTGCTCCTTAAGTTTCTTCTGCTAGATTGAGTCTATAATTGTGAAACATAATTAAATAACTGACCTCTGGGGAAAGTAATATATAAGGGTAGGGTTTCATGAACACCATTTTCTCATCTGACTGAAAAACTGCTTGAATTCTTTTTTTTTTTCACTCAAATTCATTACAGAGTTCAGGTAAGAGATAAAATCATATATTTCTCCCTGGTGAAGCAGTCTTTTATAAATGTTCCACAACAGACAAGCCAAGCCTCCTTGAAGGGATGAATCATGCAGAGATCACATTTGTTTCAACAAATGTCTGTCATCTTGTGCCTATTGCATTTTTTAATGGAAGAACAGACTAATTTTTAACCACAGGGGAGCTGAATATGCTATGTATTACTCACTGACAAATATATGAACTCTGTTTCTAGCTTTTCTTTGAAGAATTGCACTTAGGAACTCCTAATTATACAGTGTATCAATGAAGAGATATGGAATGACAACTTAAAGATTTTCTTTCAAATTATGACTGCCATTTATTTTTAAGTGATATTATTTATTATAGAAGAGTAGACATTCACAGCACTTTGCACTTCTTAAAACTGAAGGAAGCTTCCAAAGACCTTAACATCTGAGAACTTCTACTAAAGTATTATGTCAAGAAAATGAAAGTTCTAGTGGGTTGAAAAGAAGTGGAAGAAATAGTGAAATTAGGGAACAATGACTATACAAGTGAAAATGTACTATAATAACAACTTGAAGGATGGGAAAACAAATATTTAATGTGTACTCAGATTAAGATGGACATATTTTTCTCAGTAAAAGAAGTAGTGTAGTGGATGTCAAATGAAGCAGGCAGAAAATGGATTGTAAAGAACTCATGGTAGTTGGTAGAGATTTTGAAAGGTAGATTTTGAGGGTTGGGATTTTGGATCATGCCTTTTAGTACTGGTTATTTCATTTACTAACATGATGCTTTATAGTATCCTTCATTTGGAAATCATTAATAGTTTTAATTTGGTATTTATAGACTTTTTTCTTCCACACTTCAAATGTTCCAAATGTGTTAAATAACATTCATGAGGTGTGATTTATTATAAAAGTGTAATAAAATATGTTAAAGTCTCTGAGGTATACTTCTTGGTGTCGGGTATCCTTTCCTCTAAGTGAAGATAGAGTGAAAATACCATTGCCTTTTGAATAAGATCCACCTGGGTTTTACCACTGTAAGAATTCTAGCCTCACTAATATGGTTGTGTTAATTAATTTCTTTGGATTTCATTCTTCCAATTTTTAAATATAAGTACTAACGCCACCACATGGGTATTAATTAAGATGATATGTATTTCTACAGGAGAGGAGATGATCAATAAATTGAAGCTATAGATGTCCTTTTTCTGTCAGGTAACAGGACTAGTGATTGTGATACTCCACTCTTAGGGCGGTGGTATGCCACAGGAATCTCTTTAGAACTTTATGAAAGATAATCTCCCAAAGAAAGTCAAGAAAATACTATATGTCCATGCACCAAGATTCCTATGGAATTTATGTTGTTTTAATTTTGTTCAAAACAGTATATAGTAATTTGTCTTATTTTCTTAAAGGAAAGGACAATTTAATGTCTACTTTCACCGAAATTCCTTAAGAAATTCTGGCATGTGAGTTTTGCTGCTTCATCCCTTATGTTTTATCCCAATTTTCTGATGTTGTTTGGCCATGTTAATTTCTCCAGCATTGACTTTTAGAGGATAATATTGACCTAGTGGTCCTATCAGTTGTATCATGATCATTGCATCATTGGATAGAGACAATTGAGCCTTATTTTTAGTTCTTCCAGAAATATGTGTCATCTGCTTGAGTTATAGCAGACATTTCTGGTTAGCTATATCAATATCTGTTCCCAAATTTGTTTCCCTGGCTACATTTTGGCTACTTGTGGGTACTACTGGCCAAAGGATGGTAAATGAAGTTTGCTTATGTGTTCCTAGAAATTCTTTGCACTTTTTGACATAGGTGCTACCTTACCTTCACATTCTTCTTGCTGAAGATGGATATAATTAGCAGAAGCAATGAGTCATCAGCTCTGACAACTTGAGCCCTGAAATCAATCCAACAGATGACCTGCTTTACACTTCTTGTTATGTGAGCAAAAATAATCTATTTGCTCAAGCTTGTGTAAATGGTATTCTGTTACCAGCAGCTATATTCTGATCTGATATACTTCACTATGTAATTTTTCCTTTCTGGCCTTGAATCATCTCACAAATAAAAGTAAATGTGATAGTTAATTTTATGTGTTAAGGATTGGCCAGATAGCCCATAAAATATTATGTCTGTGGTATATCTGTGAATGTGTTTCTGGATGGGCTTGGCATTTGAATCATTGAACTGAGTAGATTGTCTTCACCAGCGTGGATGGAATCATCGAATCTATTAGACTGAATAAACAAAATGCAGGGGAAAGATGAATTCACCCCTTTTTCTTCTTGCCTCCCTGCTTGAACTGAGACATCCATCACCTGCCTTTGGACTGACCTTTACACCATCAACTCCCCCTCCCCTGGTTCTCAGGCTTTGAGACTTGTCCTGGAATTATACCACCACCTTTCGTGAGTTGTCAACTTGTTGATGGCAGATCGTGAGACTTCCCAGCCTCCATAATTGAATGAATCAACTATTCACATATTATATTATTCATATATTATATATACTGTATATATATAATATATATATATACACAGTATAACAAATATAGATGTCACATCTATATTTCTTATTAGTTCTATTTATCTGGAAAACCCTAACTAATATAGTAAGGATCCAATAATGGAACAAAAATAGAATTTTAGTTTCCAATATCTTCATTCTTATTCTCTGTCATGTTTGTCCAAATCAGGTTATGAGGACTAACTGAGAATTGAGAAAACAAAACTAATCTAGAAATAAATTTCAATTTTAATCTTGCCAATTGCACCCTTTTTCAATCCATTAATGTTCAATTTTAATAAATCATGGCTTTTAATCAGCTTTGTTAAAAATTCAATGAGAGTAATTATGTTTTACTATTCTGACATGTTTCCCTTCATACTACATCTCATAAATTCATCTTTATATATGATTTACTAGAGAAAAATGTCCTGTAAATGAAGGAAATGATTTTGCTACCAATCTCTAGTTAAATTCAAACAATGCACACATAAAATTAAGAGAATGGCCTATTATATATATTTTTTATTTCTTTCACATCTCCATCTCTGAATGATTTATCCTTCCTAGTACCAACAGAGCTTTGAAAAAAAGTAACTGTTGGAATTGACTTGCTTGTGCAGTTTATAGAAAATGTGGCAAAAAAGTTTCTATGGGATACCTCTGCTATAATAATTACATATCTTACATGTGTTGGGGAGGAAAAATTTTACCTATTCAGAATTCTTCTAGCTGGTCTAGGAACTCTAAGAACTCTAGCTGGTCTAAGAATTACATTAACATGAGACAGGTTAACAGGAGGAAAAAAAATTAATTATATGTGTATGGAGACCCAGTAATAAAATGGAGATCAAAGAGGCCACCAAGGCATGAAACTTTTATACATTTTAAGAAAAAGAAACGTAAATTTGTGAGAAATTGACAGAACAACAAAAAAACCCTTATGTTTAGGACCTTCAATTATTATGGAATTCTAAACACAATTTGGATTGGGATAGTAAATTAGTAAAAGTGACAAAGTTGGTTATATAGGCTTCATTGGCCTTGAATTTCCTGTCTTTGATGATAAGGATGTCTCTTTACCTCCTGGTATAGAAAGGATACATTTTACATGGGAGATTTATTTTCTGTTTTCAGGAGACAAAGGAGGATCAGAGTGTTTTTGCACTGGCTATTTCTTAAGTAATTTTAATTTTAAATACTTAGCATACCATTGTGAAATATTCTGGGGTGACCCCCCAGGGCTCCCACACATGCAATTCTGCTATCTTTATTAACAAAAGAGTATGATTATAGATTTATAGGAATAAGAAATTAAACACAAATGAAGGAAGAAAAGATTATATTGAATTTGTAGCATTGGCCTCATTGAGGTGAAAAGGAAAAGAATTCTTAATTGGATTCTCTTGTCTAAATACCAGAAAAAGCTGTAAAATGTAAATAAATAAGGGAAAGTATGATAGAGATATAATGACTTATCTATAAAAGTTAGATTTATAAAGCAAAAGTGAAAGATGTAAGTCATGTCCCAAACAGATTTAATATGGATCTAAATGATTGACACAGATGACCTAAAATATACAGATAAAGGTTTTATTACTCATGTGATACAACATAGCAACTTAATAATTTGTTAATCTAGACCCCTTGTATTGGGACTAAGTTTATCTGAGGCCTAAATTTCAGATGAATTCCATTTTCTCTTTTCACATCCACACTGAAGTCTACATGTCTTTGAGAGAAATATGTACTACAAATTTGCCTTCTGAGGTAGGAATCAGGTCTAAACCACTTGTAAGAAAGATTTATTTTTTAAACTATAGTTTTTAACTCTTTTTAGTACTATTAATCATAGTTTGAATTTTTATCATTCTGCCTCACTTGGCATATTTCCTTGGACTTAAGATAGGCATTTAGATTAGATTTTTCTGTTTTTATGAAGTTGTTTGATTAAAAGCCTTTGTCATAAAGAAATTTACACTGGAGATAATATATATATGTGTGTGTGTGTGTGTGTGTGTGTGTTTATATTTATATATATGATTTTTTGATAGAAGTTTGAATGTGAAAATACAGAGAAACTCAGCAGACAGTGGTATGATGTTGAATAATGGCAATAAAGTGAAGGGTAGCAAACAAAACCCATGATTAAATAGAAGCTATGGTATAGGGGGAGAAAAGAGCTATAAGTGGAATAGAAAGTGACTGCGTCACCATAATGGTGATTCATTTGATTTAGGTTTTATCTAGAATGGCATTTCAATTTCTTGTGGTGTGACTGTACCATTACTGATAGACTTTCTTGTCTTCTTTACTTCACCATGCATCATTACAATGTTTTCCTAAATATGGTAGCTTAAATATGTTTCTGCAACCTGAAAAATCATAAGTAATGCAGTACATGAGTACAAACCCTTATATTCTGATACAAGTGTAAAATATCACTGGATGCTGAATTGTACTGAGGTCAAACCCCAAGCAAAAATTGAGCTTTGCCAAGATAGAAAACAGAGTTGCCTGTTTTTGTTTGTTTTCTTTGCTTATTTGTTGGACAGTAATATTTGTTTTCCTATCTTTTAACAAATGCTCTATTTAAAACTCTAGCAAAACCACACTATTTTTCCTGTATTTGAAACAAACAAACAAAAAATGTAATCAAGCTTTGACTCCTAACACTGGTTCCTGTCTCTTGGTTGACATAACTACCATTACATGATCATTGAGACACACAGTTCAACTATAGCAAACAGTATAATATCCTTCATGTCTGTCATCTTGTCATCCTCTAAATGCAAGTCACTCCTGTCACCTGTTTCTACTCCACTCCCACCTCTATGTTCTGTATTTCTTCCCCTCTGATTTAATCTCTCACTATAGGCTTCCTTGCCAACCCGTTCCGCTCTGCCATCTGGAACATCAATACACTTTTGAAAACAGAACAACACAAAATTACATGGCATCAGCATATTCACTGTATTTTCTCTTCTCTTTGCTTTAAATAAAAAATTTTCTCTTCCTTAAGGATACCAACATCCTTACAAATATATTGAGTGACTGGAGAAGTTTCATTCTTTCATTATGTATAAACAGAGAGATCACGATGATGGGGGAAGGGAGAGAGAAGTAATTTCAACATTTTTCTGATTATTTCTTCTCCTTCAAAAGTATCCCCTCTCATGCCTGTGCAAAGACACTTCTTTTGTAGAAGATCAACCATTGTTGTTTGCCTGGAACTGTACTTAATTTAACACTGAAAGCCTTGTCCCCTGGGAAACTCCTCAGTAACAGGAAAACCTGGATCATTGATCATCCTAGATCTTCAACTAACATCACCCACACCCCTCCTGTAAACATAATTCCTGCTCTCATGGGGCTGCATAGTCAAATATGGTTTCCATTTCTGCTGCTTTATTGAGACTACTGAAAATTTAAAGGTCTGCCTATTTGATGAAATGTTCCATTTTCTAGGTTTATGAGACATAATTCACTTCTGGTTTTTATTCTGTCTTTCTGGAAACTTGTCAAGTCCTTCAAGATATCTCTGGCTCCATTTATATTTAAATCCTGGTATTTCCCATAAGCCATGTTCTTTACCCCTTATTCTCACTGTATATGTCTTCATGGATGGATTCACTTAACTTAACTAGATTTAATTGTCAATTATATACTAATGATCTCCAAATCTATATCACATTTGATTTCCCCCATTTACCTATTACTGCTGGACATCTCCCCTAGACGTTCCATATTCATATGAATGTGTCCCAAACAGAATCCTAATCTTTTTCCTGCTCTTCTATTTCTTATTTTGGTGGAAAAAAAAAAAAAACATACACTCAGGGATTAAGCAAAAACAAAACTGTAACTTGTTTTATTCATCTCCCTTATAGCCACCATTCCCACACTCCCATTCCAGGGTCTAATCTGAAGTAGTCCAACTCATTGATACATTTCTTTTAAAACATTTTTAATTTAAGTATAATTGACACACAATATTACATTAGAAAATATAATTCTAAAAGATATATGTACCCTTATGTTTATCACAGCATTATTTACAATAGAAGTGTCTAGCAATAGATGAATAAAGAATATGTTACATATATATTTATGTATATTCATACTTATACATGTATATTGTGTGAATCAATACATGTATACTGACTATACATGTATATCCCTACATATATATGTATATATTCATACATATTCATATACATACACATATATATGTATATTCATACATATTCATACACATGAATACATATATTCATACATATCATACATATATGTATACTGACTATACATGTATATCCATATGTGTGTGTGTATATATATATATATATATATATACACATATATATATGAATATTACACAGCCAGAAAAAAGGATGAGATCATTGGTCTATTTTCTTTGTTTGTTTGTTTTTAGAGAGAGAGAGAGATCATGCAAAGGTGGGGAGGGACAGCATACTCCACACTGAGCATGGAGCTCTTGACACAGGGCTCTATCTCATGACCCTAATCATGACCTGAGCCGAAATCAAGAGTCAGACATTTAACCAACTGAGCCACCCAGGTGCCCCAAATCATACATTTCTTATATGCCACCCTTACTCATCCAATTCATCAAACAAACTAAGATATATTTGAGAGCAAAAGATGATGCCAATCACACAAAATATTGGAACAAGTATGTCAACCTCAGTTGACATGGTCTTTGTGGTCAAAGACCACTCTTCATGGTCTTTGTGTTAGGATTTACCAAAAAAACAAAAACAATAGGAAAAAATATATATATATGTAATAGGAATATATATAATATACATTATAAAATATAGTATATTTATATATAGAGAATATAATTATATTACAAATTATATATTATATATATATGTCTATATAGAGAGAGACAGACAGACAGATGGACAGAGAGATATATTTAAAGGAATTGGTTCACATGATTCTGGGATTGGCAAATTCAAAATCTTTCAGTGCCGGCCTGGAGGCTGGAGAACCAAGTAAGAGTTGATGTCATAGTTTTGAGGAAGGCAAGCTGGAGGCAGAATTCATTCCTTTTAGTCTCATCACAAGAAAGAATTCAAGGACAGACCAGACACAAAGGTTGAGGGGTACAGGTGGGAAAGTTGATTAAAGTAAGAGTACACTCTTGAGATGTGAAAGTGGATAGCTGTGTGCCCAGGGTTTGGGTCTCTATCTTTTACTGACATTTGTTAACTAGGGGGTGGAATATGTATTACTTGGGGAGGGGATTTCTTGGGAGTAGGGTTTCATGACTTTTCTCCCTTACTTGGTTAGAGTCTCCAGGCTTCTCTGTCTGGTTTGATTCAGCTACCCATAGCTTTGTTTTTGGAGTGGTGTCAGGATACATCTCTAACTTTTCTGATGGGGGGCCATTACTCCCACTTTTCTGGCATCCAGGCTTCCTGTTAAAGCCTAACTAACTGCTTACTCTAAGAATTTGTGGGGGAAAATTACAAAATTTTTCCAAGATTCAGCTTCTCTATCTAAGAAGAGTAATCAAAGCATAGGAAAACTACAGTACAGGAAAGATGAAGAAAGAAAAAAAATTATGTAAACATTGACTTAATAATAAATGGCAAAGTTTCTGTGGCAATTTCAGGCAGTATAAATATTTATTGTCTGACAGCAAGGAAAGACATTAATGAAATTAGAAGTGATTTTCATGATTAGAAGTCACTTTTAGTTACTCTGAAATCCATCTCTCTGGCTCCAGATGGAGTTGTCCTTAACCTTCCTGGACAGGTGGTGTTCAGTACTCAATTTCCAGTATTCAAAAATAACAACTGTCATTCAACCCAACTTAAGTGCTCAAGTAGAACTACTGTTTTCTGACTTCAGTTTATTTATATAGTATTGTTCCAATGGTCTTAATTAAAGAAAAAAATTTTTCTAGCTGTAAATTTTCAGTGAGAGAAAAGCGCTCTGGTTAAACCTAAAATCAAGTTCTATAGTTTCTATTTGATTTCATTTTATCCCATCTAACTGGAAAAAAAAGTTAATCTGTCTTTTATATTCAGATATTTTCAAATTGTGTAGCTAAATACAAATAACTAAATGTCTGTTCCATCATCTCAGTTCTAATTCAGTTTTTATTGCTAAATATTGCCTTGTAGAAAAATCACAGAATATAATATAATGATAATTAAGATGTCAGAAGCATTTTTTAAATAAATTTGTATTGAACACGTATTATGGCTCTTAGTGTCCTACCATTCATTGAGGGAGGGCTCTTTGCCTCTATTTTTTTCTCCTTAATTTCATTTCCTTATTTATTAAAAAAATGGGCTAAAATTTTCTCCATGGGAAAAAAGATAACCAATGATACACAGATCATTGGCTATTTTTATGATAACGTTTTTACAAGCTTTCCAGATGGCAATCTGAGGAGAAATTGAAGATGATTACACTTTGAAATACAATAGACGCATTTGAATTCCAATCAGCATGTTCTATTTCATTAAAAGCATTGAAAATTGATGGTGCCAGTACAGTAAAAACTCAATTAACTAATACCTGACTTGCTTAGAATTCTAATTAGCTATGTTTCCCCCAGATTTGATTTTTAGAAGATAATGACAAAGGTGGAGGGGGGAATCCCACACTCAATAAACTTGAACACTTTAATTGTGCCATTTTCCCATTCACACATCTTCAGTTAGTCTCTTTGACTTTCAGTGTCTTCTTCCTAATAACCTTGCCCTTTTCTAATGCAACTTGTTATCTTGTGAAATGCAAATCTCTATATCCACTGTAGTTTAAAGGTTTGAAGACTGCTTTATCTTTTTAGAGTCAAGACAAAATTCCTTGAAATGATCTTCAGCACCCCGTGACCACCACCTTCCTCTCCATCATTACATCACATTACACTGCATCTTGTTTTCTCTAATGGATTGGCCGTCTATCATTCCTGCACAATGCTTATGCTCACTCCTGCCAAAAGAGTGTTTTCTTTGTCTAGAAATCTGTTCCTTCTCCTCTAGCCTAGACAATTGTACATCAAGAAGGGTAAATCTAACATGTGAGTAGAATCCAGCTCAATTTGTATTTCCTTAGGGAAACTTTCTTTGACATCCTTCACTCAAATCCTGTATTATCTGCTCTCTTAGCACATATTTCTCCTCCTAATAATTATCAGAGCTTGTTGCAATTCAACAAACATTTTATGATTGTTTTATTAATATATAAATTTCTCATTTATAAGCCCTCCAAAGGGCATCCAAATTATTTTTTTCATGATATTACCTCCAGGACTTGCCCAGTATTTGGCACATAGTAGGAGTTCAATAAAAATTAGTTGAATGAATACATGTATAGATTTCTCACATAAAGAAATAGTTTCCAGAAACAAATTAATATTCTTGTCATGAAGTGTTTCGAATTTCAGATATTTTAATAATGCTATTTGAGACCAGAGTGAAAGCCATCCACAATGCTTCTACCCACATGTATTTTTGGGACCAACTTTCATATATTGTCAGTAAATTTAGTAGATACCTATAGTGCAGAACTCTCCCTCTACCAAGTCAAATCAAATTTGGTAGAAAAGAGAAAAAGCATAACCATAGGAAATCTATAATTTGTGAGTTATAAAAAGGACTTAGAAATAGATTTCTTTTATAAGGAAGGTTGGTGGGCTGCAGGAAAAAGAGTACAAAAATCAGACTGGTGAGTGGGTTAAAGAAAATGGTGACCAAAGGTGAGGTGAAAGTAAAAAAGATGAGACATGAGGATGTGAATCTGAGAACATGAATCAAACATCACTAGCTGATGCCCACCTTCATTCCACACACATATCTGAACTTTGTAAGACTTTGAAACAACTTCCTTAACACTTGTGTGTAGAACCCCTGAAAACATTATAGGGGGCCTTTTTGAACTGTTTTGTGTAAGTCAGGTGAAATACTATGTAGAGCAAGTAATGACTTTCTCCATGGCTATCACTGATGGCCATTAGCCATACAGTTACTGAAGAAGAAGAAATGAGAGATATCTCTTCACACAGGAAAATCTAAATACAACTGTAGAGACTAGATAAATTCAGCCACCTAACTTTCCTCATATCTTATCAAACATAGTTTTGTGGACCTGCCTCACAAATATTTTGTACACTCACACACACATGTTCACACATACATGTAAATGTATATGTATATATTTTCACACACAGACACAGATGTATACTTAGACATAGATGCAGATATCAGTATAATATATATCCATTGAGAAGTAGAATGGGAAAGCCCTGATAAAATATAATCAGTCTGAAGAAATTTTTGTAATATATGCCATGTATGCAACTCAACGTCATTTATGTCGAAACCGTTAGAATAGATTGATTCACTTCCTGTTCTTTAACATTACCTTTTGTCCAACAGAACATGGACTAAAGATGAAAAATACAGTATTTGACATAGTTTTTTCAACTTTCCTAAACTTATGATTTTCTGAATTATGTGGTTTAGGCCTGAATACAAAGAAATACACAACTAGATATTTTTTAAAAAACATGTATTTACTTGAAAACCTCAGATATTTTGCTGTGATGAACAACAATTACTAGTCTGAGAGTTAAATCAATATATTTGAAGTTTCAGAGCTGTGAGAGAATTTTGTGATCATTCATTTGTTCATTCAAGTAATATTTATGGATTGTTGGTACTCTGGCTGATAGAAAATAGGTAAAGTAGTGTATCTTTAAGTATTATATATGAATCAAAGTGTTCTAAGTTGTTAGCAAGATCATGGCAAATGCTTTAAGAATTAAGTCTTAGATGGTTCAGAGCAGAGGGTGACTGCATCTATCCAAGATGATCAGAACACTTTCACTGAGGTAGCAATTAACTGGGCCTTGAAGAGTTGGCATGATTAGTGAATGCAAAAATGGATCACCAATGGACATTTCTGTATGGCAGTGGAATTCTTTCTTTAAATATAATACTTTGTTGGATCTTAGGAAATAAAACTGGTAAATGTATTTGGAACAGAAGTTGATGGTTGAGAATCACCACTAAAAGCTATATCCCCCAAGAAACTTTCATAAAACCCAGGTGTTATCTACTACAACACCACTTCTGGAAACTGAGGTTAAGTGTCTTATATCTGTATCTTGTGAACATGTAGTTAGTTAAGAGTAGATAGCTAGTTAACAGCAAAAAAAAAAAAAGGGAAGAGGTTAAATCTTCTGACTTCTCTTTAGGATGGAAAATGTAGAAAAATAAAGAGGGATTTTGGAGTCAGACATTTGGCATGACTCTCAACACTGTTTTTTACTGGTTGTGAGCTCTTAAGCACCATATCTAACATCTTAGAGCTTAGCATCCTTATCTGATAAATCAAAAACAATGTATACTAATGTTTGAAAGAATCCTGGAACCTAATAAAGGCCCAAAAATCATTCTAAAAGGCCCTTGAATTTTTACAATCTCTATTTCCACATATGAATCCTAACACCACAAAATTTTTGTTAAATGAATGAGGGTATTATATATTAACATTTTCCCATGGTATATAAATTCAGTTTGGCAAGGACACAAAATTGCACTGCAGATTAGTTTCATTATCATTTGAATGTTGTGTTAAATCTTGTAACTTTTTTAGATTTTATTTATTTATTTATTTATTTATTTATTTATTTATTTGAGAGAGAGAGAGAGAGAGCATGAGGGGGGAGGAACAGAGGGGAAGGGAGAGGAAGAGAGAATCTGAAGCTGATTCTGTGCTGAGCAGGAAGCCCTACATGGGGCTCAATCCCACGACCTATGGGATCATGACCTGAGCCAAAACTGAAAGCCTGATGCTTAACCAATTGAGCCACGCAGGTGCCCCTTTATTTTTCTTTTTAAGAAATTGGTTAAAAGATTGAGGAGAGCGGAATTGAATGACAGTACAATTGGGAGTTGGCTTGGAATCATTAGGAATGCTGAAAGTAATAATTTCCTGGCCTTAATCAAATACTTACAGATGTAAAACTGGCTGTATGTTCAATTAAAGAAAATATATGAATATATATGGGTGGATTTCTCTCTGTTTATCTGAATTTTTACAATGAATATGTGCTACTTTCATACCAAAGAGGAAAAAAGTAGATTTATTTTTTTCCTAGTTTATGAGTTTATGAAATCTAGTTTATGAAAAAAAATTATCACCACACACACACACACACACACACACACACCCCTCAGTTCTCCAAATGCAAAGACAGATACCCAGGTATACAGAATTATGGTTCAGGATAGCTTTATATGTATTTCTCTACAGAAGAAAAAATTAGTTTTCATATTTCTTTTGACAAATTTTCAAAAATTCAGTAAGATTCCATCAAATCTTTTCTTAAAATTCTTCTAAAAGTATTATTTTTAGTCCTTACATAATAATAAGAATATTTGCCTACAAATATTAAAATCCTTTATTTTGTTCTATGAAATAGTGCTTCAAGCAAGCAGAAATAGCTAAAATTTGAAAATAAAGATTAATTTAGAAACTAAATATACATTTGAATATCTTATCTAATTATATTTACATTGCTATCTTGCATTGAACCACTTACACACCCACACACACAGATCTACCCATGTGCACATGAGTTTACATTTATATTCACACATATAAGGTAAATGTTTCTTGCTCAGTTCTTATAATTTCAATTTTTATGTCCAAGAGATATTTAGGTATGAAATAGAAGATGGCTTCTTTTGCATCTCTAATAATTATGATTAATATGCAAAAATTTAGTTTCCTTAAAGCATGTTATCAATACAAATGATCTAATTAAGGCAGAAAAGGAATATAGCTTGTACATCCTATTCTATTTTTTGAATTCGGACCCACAGAAGATAATCCCATGAAGATAACTTGAGTGATTTTTCAATCTGAGAAAGAATTTATTTTGAACATTTGTTGATTCCTGCTTTTAGTCCAATGCTCTACTACCTGAGGAGAAAGATGACTGAAGTTTCTAGGATATACATAGCATTAGTTTAACCCTCAGCAAGGCTGAACAAATCTTGTAAAGTGTAATGACTTTAGTCAATCTCTTACCTGTCATATATATATATATATATATTTATATGAAATATAATCATTTATTGGTGAGGGTATAGCTGAAGAAAAGTATCTCTTCACCATTATGTCTTTACTCTTGAGGGAACAGAGATGGCCAAACTCAACACAAAACAAAACTCTAGCTTGAGACTCAGAAATTTCTGATGATAGTCTGGTAGTGAGTGTTTCTTAAATTTTCTTGGTCTCAGTTTATCTTTTATTACAAGGGTGTTAAGAACTGCTCAACCCTCTTTAGCGAATAATTGACATTATAATCATATGATTTAATATGCAGGGATATTTTGAAGAGCATAAAGTGCCATACAATTGCACTTTATATTTCTACTTAAAAGATAATAGTCCAATTCTATTCAGCACACAATAGTCTACTCCAAGAGAATTGCATTCTGTTCAAAATGTACACTAGAGTGTATTCTAAGGTCAAAAACTAGAGGTAGAGAGGCTCTGCTAAGTCATGAGATAAAAGAGATACAGTGTGGTTAGTGGAGAGTGGTAGAAGGGTTTATGATAGTTGACCATAGAGATAAAGATAGAACTAATTACAAGTAAGTACAGGAAAAAGATTTTTGCAAATAAGAAAGGTGTTCTATATAGAGTTGAATCAACCATTTTCACAGGTGGTGAATTTATTAATATATTTGGAGATTAAGCAGAGGCTAAATTACCAGTTGATGGCAGTAAAAAGAATTGAAACCTCAGATGGGTATGCCATTCTGACTTTGAAAGATTTATGGAAGACCATTATTATCACTGCACCATTTACTATTTTGATTATTTATTGTTGTATTATAAGCTACCCCAAAATTTAGTGACCCAATACAATAATTTCTTCTCACAATTCTGTAGGAGAATCTTCAGGCTACCATGGTATCATTCAAGGTGCTGGGAAAGCTGGAAGGTACAAAAGAACCTTCTCACATAATTGGCAGTTGGTGGTGATCAGCCCCTGAGAGGTCAGCTGAGGCTTAGTTTACCTTCATAGGTGTCTTTCCACATGATTGCTTGGGCTTTCTTGCACAGAATGATGACTGAGTTTCCAGAAGGTATGTTCCAACAGGCCAAAGGGGAAGCTGCAGAACTCTTAAAACCTAGATGCCAGTGTTAGACAGCATACTTCCAGAACATTCCATGTCAAAGTGAGTCACAGGGCCAGTCCAGGTTCAGTGTGTCAGGAAAATGCTCTAGGGCTTACATTCTGGGAGCAAGGATCATCAGGGACCATTTTGGAGAGTGGCTACCACAGGCATAGCATTTGTTGTTAGGGGAAAGAGAATATAATAACAGGCACAATTTTAAACAAATTTTGGAAGGCAAGAAAGGAGCCCAGAAATTATTGAAATTAATTAAAAGATTGAAAGGTGAGTTAAAAATGGATATCAGAGCTTAAATGTGTTAATTTGTACATTTTAGTCACATAAAGGATATGACTGAAAGCAGGTTAGTCAACTTTAACAAATAACAAGCATTTACTAAGTGACAAATATGAGACTAGCTACCGAGGTAACAAGACCTGCCTAATACAATCTCTGTACTTGAGAAACTTCCTGAACAACTGGGAAGCAGACTGGAAACTAGATAAAAATAGCACAATATAAACAATATTAAAAGATTTACAAAGTACTTTGGGGAATATATTTGTAGTGGCCACAGAAATAAGGTTTGATCTCTTTTTTGAAAGATGAGGGTGACTGGTTCCAGCAGTCAAAAAACGGGGTAAATGAAGGAAGTAACTTTTATGATGTGCCTACTTCGCTTTTTAAACCATTCCCTTGAAGAAGATATTATAATGTCCATTTTATAAAAGGAAGAAACTGAGGCTTAGAGAAGTTAATTAACTCACCCAAGATTAAACCTATCAAGGGGTTTTGACTCCAAAATCTATACTCTATTATTCCACACAGCTGTATAGTAATAAAAGCAAACCCAAGTGAGTATTGACTTGGAGCACACTGAATTGGAAACACTTTCAGAATATTTAGTACCCCTGCCATGAACATGATTGGATAGATATCATATAAAAAGTAACAGTGGTATCTGTATGTCATCTCTAGAATTCCTCAGATCACCTTCCATGGGCTTCTGTAACTATTTCCTGTGGAGGACTATGCCAGGCCTTCACTGCTGAGCTGTTTTCTCCAGGTGGAAATGTCCACTAAATCGGAAGTTGGAAATGCTGATCTACGGCTCAGGATGGAGAGAGATGGGCTAGAGATATAGATTAGAGATCATAAGTATTCAGCTAAAAGTAGTAATAGTGGACCTAGAAGTAGCTAGCAGGAATAGCAAAACAACAATAGCAGCAGCAGCAATAGTAGTAATGACAATAATAATAGTAATAATACTAAAATTAAAAATTAATTGTAAAGCACCCTAATGATGCAGGGGCATTCCACATGCTATTCTACTGCTGCGGAATTCCTCTGTACTCTTCTTTTTGTTAAGTAAACATTATGCTACATTTGTGTCTTAGCTTATGTAATATATCTATTCAGTGTTTTTCCTCCAATTTCTCCACCCTGGTCACAATTCTCTTATATTTTATTAAAGCATCGTATCTTTATAGAAGAACCTTTATAGAACCAACCATAATTTCTTTGTTAAAACATTTGATTTATTCCTGTATAACTATCAATTGCAAAAGCTCTATTAAGGCAGGTTTTTTTGTTTGTTTGTTTTTGTTGTTTTGCCATTCTATTCCCATCTTGTACTCAGTACCCAGCATGTAGTAGATACATGTCCAGTATAAACATAATGCTGACCAATATCAACTTTTAAGCAGTGAATTGAGAAAGAGGTGTCCTTGAATAAGGCAAAAGAGAATGCTATTGTCCCCTATAGTTAGAAGACTTTCTCCACAAATGCGTCGGTTTTAATGTATCTGTATTTGCATGCTGATAAATTCACTAAATGGCTTTACTCACACCCACTTACAAAACTATTGCATAATTACCAGTAGTAATCTTCATAATTTTATTATTATATATGTGCCTAAGAAAAATATTTGTATTCAAGACTGTAAAAAGAACATTTCACCAGCCAAAGAGGAATTAGACATTGAAAGAACCAGACATGAGAATCCAACAGAAATCAGTATATTCATTAATTCGTGAGACACTTCCTATAACTTTCAAAATATAGAAATTGTGATGTATCATTGTACATGTCAACTTGGAGGATATTTTGGGTGAGATTAACATTTAAATTGGTGAATAATTAATAAAGTTGCTCATCCTCCATAATGCGGGTGGACTTCACCCTATCATTTGAAGGCTTGGATAGAACATAAAAAATGGCCTCCCTAAGCAAGAAGAAATTCTCCAGCACACTACCTTCAGACTTCATCTGCACCATCAGCTCTCCTGAGTTTCTAGTCTTCAGATTAGGACTGCCATTGCCTAAGGTTTCCAAGCTGTGGCCACCCTGCAAATTGTGGAACACCAACCTCCATAATAGTGTGAGCCAAATCTTTATACGAAAACTCTCTCTTCTCCCTCTCTCTCTTTCTCTGTCTCTTTATATATGTTGTGTTTCTGTGGAGAACTCTGACTAAAACAAATGTTGGTACCAAGAGTGGTTCTGGAGATCAAAATCTTAAGGATGAATTTTCTGAATTGGTTCTGGGGTTTCTGCAATTGGCTATCCAATCTGATTGTATTTAAAGATACTAATAACTCTATGTCCAGTGTTAAAGAGAACACTGATAGGCCTTGGAGTGATCTGGCAATAGAGATATGCAAAGTATCAATAATGGATATTCCTCATCAAACACTTAATAGAAGGAAGGATTAAGTGATAGTGTTTATGATAATTTTCAAAATTTTTGTCAAACTAATGAGTTTAATGAGATTGGTGGTTTAGTCCTAATGTTGCTGGATAAAGTGGGGAAAGAAAAGGATGAGCTGAAGGAATCAAATTCCCAGCTCAAGTATCACACAAATAATATGAAATCTTCTAAGTCTGCCCTGAAAGAGACCCTTTTCTGTTATAGCTGTAGGGCTAAGTTGCTAAAAACCAACCACCAGAATTTCATCTTGTCAGTGGCTAACTGAATTCCCAGTCTCACAGGTGTCTGTATACTATTAAAGTAAGGGTATTAATTGGGAAGGAAAGGGGTCCTGAAAGTTGGAAAGGAGATGTGTGCAAAGACACTGATGAAGATGGGGAAACTAAGTCCCTAATTTCTGATGAGTCTTCTTCACCATCTGAGAGAAGTGAAAGCTGCCTCTCCACAACCATTTGAGGAGATTAACCCTTCTTTGCCTGAGGAAACTGTAATGGCCTCCCCTGAGGCAGTTGCCTTACCAGACAATGCTGATTCTCCTCAGGATGCACCCTCATCACCCTTCTTTGATTCTAGACCTATAACTAGACTCAAGTTCCAGCAGGCCCCTAAAGATGAGGTGTGACACATGATGAGGTGCACTGAAACCCAAAAGAACTACTGGATTTTTCTGATTTATACAGACAGAAATTCAAGGAAGTTGTGAGAATAGTTATTAAGGGTGTGGGATAATGGTAGAAGAAACATAAAGTTGGATCAGGCCAAATTTATGGATATGCAAACTAAGATTCCGCATTCGCTATTACAGTTTAGAGAGTTAGAAAGGGGTCTAAAAGTTTGGTTTGTTGGTTGGATGAAATATGGTCTAAGTGACCAACAGTAAGTGAGTTCTAAATGCCAAAGCTTCCTTGACTTACTGTAGAGGTTTAGGGAAATTGTAACATTCATGTGGATTTGTCATTTAAGAACTACTTCCCCACCATAAAAGGAAGGGTCCAGAAGGTACACCTTTGACAATGACTGTGAGAAATACATCTGTGAGAGGAGCCCCAGAATCTTTCAACCTTGGGATCACTCCTCCGTATAGGCAAAGACTTAAAGTGGGAGCTGTAGCTGCTAAATTGGGAAACCTAAGGTAATGGGAATAATTGGATCTCAGGATGGCAGGAGTCAAGAGATGACATTCAACCACCATGGGCACAGTGGGCATGGCTACTGTAAAGGACAAGAGTCAAGCAACAGTTAGAGTAGTCTGACTTGGACAGACTTCTGGAGTTGATTAGTTAATGTTGGTATTTTTAGAAGTGAGACAGATAGGAAATCTAATAAATTCTTATTTGATCTCTATAAGCAGGAAAGTTCTAGGTAAAGTGAACAAAAGTCTAAACTGAATTATAAAACATAGTTATAGCCTCTCAGTCAATTTTACACTTGAGCCAGCTTTCAGAACCAGAATGTTTTGAATGAAGGGGAGTCCAGATCCTTTCAAAGAAAGACTCTAATAAACTACCAAAAATCTACACTTTTAATTTTTTTCCCAGCCTTCTCCAAAGGGATCTATGATCTTTTAGCAGGTATATTAATCTGGGTTTTCCAGAGAAACAGAACCAATAGGCTATCTAGACATATAGATATTCTATCTATCTATCTATCATCTATCTATCTTATGCCACCTGCAAGCTGGAGATCCAGGAAAGCTGCTAGCATAATTCAGTCTTAGTTCGAAAGCCTGAGAACTAGAAAAGCTCATTGTATAAAACCCAATTCAAGTCCAAGACCTGAAAATGAAGGTGTGTATGGAGGGTATATGGTAAAGGAAAGGGGAAGCATAGTGTAAATTCTGGTTTTAATCCAAAGGCCCAAGAAATATAGAAGTGCCAATGTCCAAGAGCAGGAGAAGATGGATGTCCTAGATCAAACAGAACCAGAGCAAATTTGCCCTCCCTCCACCTTTTTGATTTAGTCCCCAACAACTTGGATGATGCTCACCTACATTGAGGAGCGTGATTTGCTTAATTCAGTTCAACAATTCAAATGCTAATCTTTCCCAGAAACACCCGTCAAAGAAACAATGTTTTACCAGCTATCTTGTCATCCCTTAGCTCAGTCAAGCTGATACATAAAATTAACTATTACACCATGGTAACTGTATTATGGAAAAGGACACAATCAGATCTTGGTGATATATTTGGGTATGAGAGGGTAGGAAATAAATATTACAATTCAGAGGTCTCTAACTCAGTGAAATCTTTAGGGGTCCATGTTTGAGGCATGTTGAGAAAACCTTCCTAAAGTGAAGAAATTGTATCTGGACCCTCCTACAACCAGAAGAAGCTCAACACCTAGTGGGCTTCTTTGGATTTTGGAGGAAACATTTTTCATTTGGGTATGTTACTCCTGCCCATTTACTGAGTGATCCAAAAAGCTGTTAATTTTGAATGCGGCCCAGAATAAGAGAAGGCTCTGGAACAGGTCCATACTGCCGGTAAGCCTCTCTGCCACTGGGCCATATAGGCCCACAGACTCAATGGTGCTTGAAGTATCAGAGGCATATGCCCTTCAGATTGTGGACCAAAGCCTCGCCATCCTTTGTGGATAACAGCTCCCCTTTTGAGGAACAGTTTTATCCTGCTACTGGACCTTAGTAGTCACTGAGTGCTTAACTATGGACAACCAAGTTAATTATGCAACCTGAGCTGTCCATCATGTTATCTGCCTCAGCAAGCCATGAAGTTGGGCATGAACATTAAAATCCCATAATCAAATGGAAATGATAAAAACAAGATCAATCCTAAGCAAGGCACTGAAAACACAAGTAAATTTCATGGAGAAGTGGCCCATATATCCACGGTCTCCACTGCTGCCACTCTATCTTCTCTCTCCTAGCCTGCACCTATTACCTCAAGGGGAAATCCCTACAATCAATTGATACTGGAGGAAAGGAGTCAGGCCTGGGTTACAGATGATTTTGCAATAATGTGCAGGCAATCCTTGAAAGTCAGCAGTTGCAGTACTGCAGCCCCTGACTAGGGCATCCTTGAAGGACAGTGATGACAGGGATTCCTCCCAAAGGGCAGAATATCAAGCAGGGCACCTGACTGTTCACTTTGCTTAGAAGGAGAAATGGCCAAATGTTGTGGTTATATACAAATTCGTGGGTTATTTCCAATGGTTTGGCTGGATGGTCAGAGTCATGAAAGAAACATTATTGGAAAATTGGTAGCAAGAAAATTTGGAGGAGAGGTATGTGAATAAATGTCTTTGGGGCAAAAAAAAAAAAAAGAAGATATTTGTTTCCCATGTAAATGTTCACCAAAGTATGACTTCAGCAGAGGAGGATTTCAATAACCACATAGGTAGAATGACCTATTCTCTGTAGCCCAGTTAGTTTCTTTTCCCAGAGACCCTTGTACCACCCAATGAGCTCATGGTGGCTATAGTGATGGGAAAGGAGGTTATATCTTGGCTCAATAATATGGGCTTCTACTCACCAAGACTAACCTGACTACAGCCACTGCCGTGTGTCCAGTTTGCCAGCAACAGAAAACAACAATAATTCCCCTTCTGAGGCCATTGTCCAGAATGATCAGGAAGCTAGCTGGTGAAAGGCTGATTACTTTAGACCCCTGAATCATGGAAAGGGCAGAATTTTTTTCTTATTGAAATAAACAATTACTCTGGATATGAATTTGTCTCCTATGTGTTCAATGCCTGTAACAAAACTACCATTTATGGACATAGAAAATGTCTTAACTACTATCATAGTATTCCACACTGTATTGCTTCTGATCAAGGAACTCTTTTCACACCGAAAGAATACCAGCAATGCGTGCATATGCTCATAGAATCAATTGATCTTATCATGTTCCCCACAATCCTGAATTAACTTAGTATGATAGTGAAATGGCCTTTTGAAGACTGTCAGAGCATCAGCTAGGTGGTAATATCTTGGAAGGTTGGGACAAGGTTCCCCAGAAATATGTATACGCTTTGAATCAGGATATATATGCTTTCCCCAGAAGGATGCATATGCTTTAATATATGGTGCTGTTTCTTCCATAGCCAGAATTCCATGGGTCCAGAAATGAAGGGGTAGAAATGGGAGTGGCATCACTCACTATTACCCCTAGTGACTCACTAGCAAAACTTTTCCTTTCTATTTCCACAAACTATGTTCTGTTGGCCTGGAGATATTAGTTCCAAAGGGAGGAATAGTTTAATCAATGGTTTATTGAATGTGTCAATGATTTCTTGAACTGGAAGTTAAGGCTGCTGCCTGGCCACTCTGCACTCCTCATGTCTTTGAAAGAACAGACAAAGAAGGGAGTTACTGGCAGTGGCTGGGGTTACTAATCCTGACTGCCAAGGGGAAATTTGACTGTTGCTCTATATTAGAGTTAAGGGAGACTGTATCTGGAATACAGGAGATCTTTTAAGCCAAGTCTTAGTATTACCATGCCCTGTGATTGAAGTCAATAGCAAATTATAATAATCCAATTCAGATAGGACTATTAATGTTTCAGACCCTTCAGGAAAAAAGGTTTGGGTCATCCCACCAGGTAAAGAAACACAACCAGCTTAGGTGCTTCCTAAATGCAAAGGAAATATAAAATGATTAGTGAAAGTAGGTAGCTATAATACCAGCTATTATCATATGACTAGTTACACAGATGAGGACTATAATTGTCACATTTCCTCATTTTTTATGAATATATTTGCATGTGTAGATTCTAGATAGATAGGTAGACAGATAGATGTATATTTGTATACCTATCTACAAACTTTGTTTTCTTCTCTCTTTTTAACTCTTTATCATACACAGTAGGTTATATTGACTTTGTATTTAAGCATTTTTAACTGTACATCATAGTATTTAAGATACAAGATATCAAGAAGAGTATACATAAACCAAAAACTTTGCAACCTCTTCCAGGGAAAGGGTTAGTTAGCATTTTCAGTCATACACATGAGAGTTGCATTATGTTAGATCATGCTTAGTATTACCATGCCCTGTGATTCAAGTCAATGGAAAATTAGCATTATGACCATGCTATTGTCTTTATTTCAAGATTAAGTGTGATTTAAGGAAATGTGTGTGAGTGTCATTTGGACAAGCAGTGAATTCATGATATTTAATTTTGCATGTCAACTTACAGAGTATTTTTTTATGAGATTAACATTCAAGTCAATGCACTCTGGGTAAAGCATATTGCTCTCTATTTGTGGGTGAGCCTCGTCTAATCAGTTGAAGACCTAAATAGAATGGAAAGACTGACTTCTGAGCAAAAGAGAATTATCCAGAAGACTGCCTTCAGACTTCATCTGCACTCTCAGAAACCTGGGTTTGCAGGCGGCTGGTGTTTGGACTGGAACTGTACCATTGACTGTCCCGGGTCTCAAGCTTGTCAGCATATACTGCTGATTTTGAAGTTGCCAACGTCCATAATTGTGTGAGTCAATTCCTTTTAATATAACTCTTCCTATGTATGCACATCTTATTGGTTCTGTTTATCTAGAGAACCCTGAGTAATACAGAAGTATAGGCTTTTATGTTTTAGTTTATTCACTGAATAGGAAAGAGAAAGAAGAGATGCTGGAAGAAGTGCCAGTCTTGGACCATGACTACAGGTTGGGTTATAATTCTTGCCAACTCTATGATGAACCTATTTGCAATATCACTGCCTCATTCACCAAAACCCAAGAATTCATTTTTCATTCTAAAATACAAGAAATCTGGCTCTTCTCTTCAAATTCTCAAGGTGATTTTTTTAAAATGGTGGATAAAAATGGAAGCTTAAAGGATAAGAAGCCTCCCTGGAACTTTATTCTGATGGATTGTTCCAGAAAGTATAAGAAGTGAGAATTTGATGGCCCATTTCTGGAGAAGAGGTTTCTACATATTGAGCTTCTTTTTGCCAAATGTTGGCCTAATTAAGCCTGAGAAAACCGGTTTCTCGGTGGGCCTGGAGCTGCTGGGTAGAGACAAGCAGTGCTGCAGCATCATGAGACTTCATTATAATGCTGGCAAGACTCTTATTAGCAGTAGCTGGGAGGACACCTGGCTAACTGGGGTTTACAGGATATATGATTTCTGCAACATTGCAGGTGGAATGTTAAAGAGCATAATACAATTTCTGGAGGAAGGTGCTTTGCAGTTGCTAAGAGCCTCAGTATTCCATAAGGATGCCAAAACCTATAACCTCCTTCATGTTTAGAATGTTCTGCAAAGCAAATTAAACATTTGGGATGGTGGAGATGGATGGATTCCTCAAGTCAGTAACAGCAGTTAATAACATCAGGTCACCAAACAAAGTTTCCAGAATGATCTCTCTCCATTCCCTAAAAAAACAAACAAACAAACAAAAAAGCACAGGGTGCTTACAACAGGCTCACACTCTATAAATAACCTAGGCCAAGAAATGGACTATCTACTCCTATCCTCAAATTAAATTTGAACTAGTTTCAGTTTGAACCTTGAAACTAGTTTTGTTGGTCTTTCTTTGTAAAACAATACTTTTGTTTCAACATTCACTAAACAATGGATATCATAGGAGTGGTTCCTGGGTCATTTGCTCATTTGTAAAGGGTTTCATATGTCCTGTGCAGATTATCTTGGTCAGTTTCTTCTTCTTTTTTTTTTAAGCAAATTTAAACTTTGTTGTTAACAAACTATAAAGAACAATGTTGAAACTAATCATATAATTGTTATCATTATAGAGGAAGTTTTAGCCTTCATATATTAAATCTTAGCAGTTTCATGCCTGTAACAAACATAAGCTTCCAAGATTTCTGACAGCAAGCAATAAAAAGAGAGTTGCAATTTTTCAGATCTTCCTCTATTCTTCGTTCTATAACTTCTAGGATGTTCTTTTACAATTTTAAACCAAAAAAATTTTTGAAGATCATGTTTTCTGGGTTAGATTGTGTTTGGCACTATATATAGCCCATTACCATTACAAAGTAATGGTATTTTAATTTTTCTTTTTTTGTAAAGGATAACTTTTATCTGCAGTTCATACACCTATTTTTCCTTATATATGCTTCTTGATCATTATTCCTTGAGATCATTTTTCTTAATTTCTCAATTCAATATAGTTTTTTAACTAAGACCAGAGGATTAGTGTATTATTACCCCACTTATAAGATGAAAATATTTTCTTTTTTTTTTAAGATTTTATTTATTTATTTGAGAGAGAGAGAATGAGAGATAGAGAGCACGAGAGGGAAGAGGGTCAGAGGGAGAAGCAAACTCCCTGCTGAGCAGGGAGCCCGATGTGAGACTCGATCCCGGGACTCCAGGATCATGACCTGAGCTGAAGGCAGTCGCTTAACCAACTGAGCCACCCAGGCGCCCTGAAAATATTTTCAACAGGGTCCTTGCCTCATAAGAGATATCAAGATATTGTGTGCTTATAAAACAACTGAGGCTTATAAAAACAACTTAAAAAAACAATTATACTTAGCATATTATATATGTCCATAATTCTAAGAAAAATTACACATAATTAATACAATCTTTTATTATGATAAAGATTGCTTCCAAAAAAAAGGTCTTTGCTAGCTCTTTAGTTACTTATGAACTGACCTTATGACATTTTATCTTTCTCCTTCAATATTCTTTCTTGATCATCAGTCACTGTTTTCTTTACATTCTATGTCAGTGAAAAAAGTAGTGATGCAGCCACAGATAATGAATCATGAACAAGCTCTTGCCATTTATGTCATAAATATGACAGTGCAGTGCCTGCAGACAGTGTTATTTCCGGTCTGCATTCCTGGACATGGAGGTCAGTAAAATTGCTACCAGTCATAAAGCGTGGACAGGAGACATACTTGTGTGCAGTGAATCTTCTGACTGGAGCATGAATTACTATTTCAGGATGACAAAATCAAGGCATCTGGGGTCTCTTGGTAGAAAGATGACTCTACTTTACTTTGAGCTTGTTCCTTAGACATCCCTTTCATGATTTCCTATAACCCCCTAAGAACTGGTCTATTACTTCTTTCATCACTACTAAATAAAACTTGGCCTGGGTTTCTCTATTTCCCTTAATATGCAGGTATAATAGGTCTCCAAGTCAATTTCATCACTTTGAACCCTCTCAGAAGCAAGCATAGCCCACCACATATTTTAATCCTGTTTGAAGTCTTGTACGGCTGTGTACTGTGGGAAACAGTCATTGGTTAAGACTGATGAAGATTCTCTCCTTGACCAAATTCTAGCCAGACTCCTCTGAATTTTCTTTTCAAGTAAGCTCTGAATTTTAGCTTGCATGTTCATCTCTGTATTGTCTTAGCAAATATCTGGTTAAAATCAGTTTATCCAAAATCCCCATCATCTATATCTGACCAACCTTGATATCTATTCAGGTTCCTCAACCTTCAGCATTCCCTAGGTGATGTGTGATCACCTCGGCCTGGCCTTCAGCAAAAGTCCGATTAACCAGAATCCCCCTCTTACCACCGATGCTTCCTCTTTTTTTTTTTTTTAAGTAGGTCCCAAGCCCAGTGAGGAGTCCAATGTGGGACTTGAACCCACAACCCTGAGGTCAAGACCTGAGCTGAGATCAAGAGTTAGACACTCAACCAATTGACCAACCCCTGGGGGGCTCCACCTGATGCTTTCCCTTAGTAATTTTCCAAGTAATAATCCCCATCCTACACCTTGAATATAAATTCCCACTTTCCCTTGTATTTGGAGTTGAGCCCAATCCTCTCCCCCACTGCAAAACTCCACTGTAGTGTTTCCTTAAACCTATTCCAATAGTCCCTCTGAATAAAATTTGCCTTACCATCTTTAGCAAACATCATGAATAATTTTAACAGAACATTTTTAATAGAAGCAATAAACATTCAGAAAAATAAAATTTTGAGTCTCAAATCTCAGCTTCCCTAAATTTTCACATCACTTTTTCTCTCATTCCCTCTTTAAAGTTTCTTCAATACTCATATTTACTCTATAAACAAAGAGCTACCTAATATACATTCCTTCTTTGAACCACACATTTCATATTTCTCCTTCTAAACTTTTTGGAGCTCTTGGTAGCATGAAAGAGTAGGCATTTATCATCTTTTATGCAACCCAAAATCAAATGGAATTTTTAATCTATTCTTGGATTTTCAGCTCCTTTTGCACATGTTCCTTTGACTGTTTTTTCCTGGTTATCCTTCCTTGGCCCCACCCCTACTCACTAGCCAGATATTGTAGGGATGTAGGGAAAGCCTTACTCCTTCCTCTCTGCCATGCAAGTTTTTCTGACCCTGTTCCATCAGTTATAGCTTCTCTCTGGATCTTCTCCCATGTTTCCAGAATTACTAGTTTTTGGGTGATACCTTCACCTTGCCATGTCAGGGCTAAAAAAAGGTAAGGACTTCACGCTGATTTGACTTACTATGTGTCTCATCATTGCCCTGTTGATTTCTTTAATCCTGCCCAAACCTCTGTAAATAGTTCTTGCCTTACATTATTTTGAATTAAGTTATTTTGAATGTGCCATCTGTTTCTGAATGGGACCCACACTGAAATGTCTGAATCATTCCTCCCTTTGCCTACCCTGCCCCCCTTCATATAATTAAAGACTCTTTTTGTTCAATGCTAGCTCAGTCTTTATTTTGTCAGGAAAAACCTCTTCAACTAAGTAGTTCCACTACTAATGGTTTCAACAAACACTAACTTTTCTTAGAAAGTTAAAATATTATATTCCTTTACATAATTATCTTACTGTCTACCTCATTTAACTCCATTTTCTATAAGGCTGGGTCCAGGTGTTTCTTGCTTTTCATTATATTCCCAGTGTCCAACCAAGCCTTTTGGAATATTGTAGGCACTCAATAAATAAGTTGAAAGAAAAATGGAATGAGTAAATGAGTTGTTGTTCTGATTCAAGTTAACGTGCACTGTTTTCTCTTATATCAGTAACTCCCTAAGCATTATTTTTTTTTTCTGAAATAGCACATTGGGCCATTTGCTGACTTTTCTCTCATTACATTTTAGTAACAGATATTGCTAAAAATAAAATAAAAAATTCCTTTGAGAAAAAAGTAAGTTGTACAGGCTAGCAAAGAAATCTTTAAAAACATAATTGTACTCATTTGAGTGAGGTAGTTTTGCTGACCAAGACATTTGTTTGTCAATATAAGCATCATTACTTCAAAATAGCTAAGGGCAAGTCTAGTCAAGCCTCAGAAAATTTCTGCCACAGGAGACTGATCTGACTTCCAGATCACTTGACCTTTCCAGATCCTTGTAAAGGTCAGGACTCAATTCCACCAGCTCTACCTAAAACTCTCTCTCTGATTTTGAATTTAGCTAGAATGCTTCCTTTCTCTTTCATTATTCTTTTCCCTGTTTATTAGTTTAATGCGTCTATTAGATACTCTCAATGATCTCACTGTATTTTTAACTTAATTCACAAACAATCGTAATGTAATTATTCCTCTTAATACAAATAGATTTATACTTGTTTGCCACCTCCACACTCAGTTTCTTATTTATTCTGAGGATAATAAGAATATAATCCTACTGCAGAAGTTTCCTTCATCTTGCTTAGCTAGTAGTTCAGCTTCTGGTGACAAGAAGAATCTGTCTTGGCCACTTTGGTAAAATATTTAAATTCAGAAAATTTCTAAATAGGCATTTCCATTGATAGCAAGCACAGGAAATTCCTAGTGGGAGAAGTAGCTGGGAGAATCAGCAAGCTGCAAATGATTATATAATATTATATTACTTATTAGCATAACAAAAACCATAGTCCTTATTTTGTACTTTATTTCCTCTTCAGTTTCCAGAACACTATTCTTAAATAAGTTTTTATACCAAAATTAGTATAATGATATTACAACATCTTTAAAAATCATAAATTGACATTTAGGTGATATACATTATTTAAGATAGCTTATATGATTTCTTTTTTTTTAAGATTTTATTTATTTGGCAGAGAGAGAGAGAGAGAGAGTGAACAATCCCAACATTATTCAGACTCTTCTAAGAATTTATATTCACAATTTTTAAATAAAAATCACAATAGCTACAGATTATTATGTGTTGGTCATTTTCCATGAATCGAGACAGGTGTTTTACATGTTTATTGTCTGTTTTTTATTATAAAAACAGTATGAGTTTATCTCTACTTTATAGGTAGAGGAATGGAACTTAGAAAACGTAACAAGTACGAGACACGGCCAAAAATTAAAATATAGGTCTTCCTCAATGCCCAGCCTCTTTTTATGCCACCTTAGAAGAGTCTGAAGAGCAGGGGTGCATGGATGGCTCAGCTGGTTGAGCATGAGATCAGCCCCACCAGGGCTTGGAGCTCAGTGTGGAGTCTGCTTGAGATTCTCTCCCCGCCCTCTGTCCCTCCTTGCTCACATGTATATGTGCACTCTTTCTCTCTCTCTCTCATAAATAAATAAATCTTAAAAAAAAAAGGATCTGAAAAGCAGAACAAGAAGGTGACTAGGCAGGCTAAATAAGTTCTACAGTTTACAATTCTGTGTTTCAATCACATTTTTATCAATAGAACCTAATGTGTCTGTCCTTGGACACATTGCTTAACTTTTCAAAGTCTCAGCTTCTTCTGCTGCAAAGTGGACACAATATAAAATCTTTGTTTTAGATTGCAATGAAAATAAAATTCAAAAGATTTTATTTTTGTGTATGGTATAAGAAAATGGTCCAGTTTCATTCTTTTGCATATAGCCAGCTCTCTACCTTCCCAACAGTATTTATTAAAAAGACTGTCTTTTCCCCATTATATATTTTTGCTTCCATTGTACTCCATTTTGCTTCCAATGTACCCCATTATGGTTAATTAATCTACATAATTAACCATATAAGCCTAGGTATATTTCTGGCCTCTTGTTTCTCTTCCATTGATCTATATGTCTATTTTGGTGCCAGTATCATACTGTTTTGATTATTATAGCTTTGTAGTATAGCTTGAAATCTGGGCTTGGATTCCTCCATCTCCATTCTTTCTCAAGATGCTTTGGCTATTTGAGGTCGTTTTTTGTTCTATACCACTTTTAAGATTTTTTTTGTCTAATTCTATAAAAATACTATTGGTATTTTGATAAGGACAAAAATAACTCAAAATGGATTAAAGTCTTAAATGCAAGACCTCAAACCATTATACTTTTAAAAGAAAACATAGACAGTAATCTCTTGGACATCAACCTTAGCAATTTTTTTCTGTATATATCTTCCAATCCAGAGAAACAAACCAAAACAAACAACTGGACTACATCAAGCTAGAAAGGTTTTGCACAGTGAAGGAAACCAACAACAGAACAAAAAGGCAACCTACTGACTGGGAGAAGATATTTGCAAATGATATATATAATAAGGGGTTAATACCAAAAATATATAAGAACTCATACAACTCAACACCAAGAATAATAATAATAGTAGTAGTAATAATAATCCAATTAAAAATGTGAAGATGACCTAAAAAGACTTTTTTTCCCCAAGAAGACATCCAGAAGGCCAACAGACCCATGAAAAGATGCTCAACATCACTAATCATCAGGGAAATACAAGTCAAAACTACAATATGATATCACCTAACACCAGTTAGAATAGCTAGTATCAAAAAGACAAGAAATAACAAGCATTGGCAAGGATGTGGAGAAAAGGGAACCCTTGTGCACTGTTGGTGGGAATGTAAATTGGATCAGTCACTACGGAGGTTAGTCAAAAAACTAAAAAATAGAGGTACTATAAGGTTCACTCTCTGGGTATTTATCTGAGGAAAACTCAGAATTTAAAAAATAGCATCCAAAATATCTTGTCATATGAGAAACTAAGAAACATGACTAATTTTCAGGAATAAAGATAATCAACAGACATCAACACCAGATGACAGAGATGTTGGAATTATCAGATAAAGACTTACAGCATAAATTATAACTATGCTTCATGAGGTAAAAATTAAAAAGAAAAATGATTAAAATAAATTGAGAAATTCTCAGTCACAAAATAAAAACTATAGCAGACTAATCAAATGGGAATTCTACATCTCAGAAAATATGTATCTGATTAAAAAGCTACCTGGTTAGATTCAATAACAGAATAGTGATGAGAGAGGAAAGACTAAGTGAACCTGAAGGTAGATTAATTGAAATTTTTCATTCTGGAGAACAGACAGAACTGGGACAGTAACAAAAAGTCTAACATTTTTGCCATTTAAGTCCCAAAAGGAGACTGGGGATTGTTTTAGAAGAAATACTGTAAAAAATGGCTGATAACTTTACAAATTTGGCAAAGAAATACATTTACAAAATCAAGAAAATCAGAAAACCTCAAATACAATAAACTCAAAGAAAATCATGCCTAGACACAGCATAATCAAACTCCTGAAAACCAAAGATAAAAAGCATAAATATAGACCTATACATAGCTATACTAAAGATAAAGATTAGGTATCATGTTATATATAGATGTAAAATAAATATATATTTATATTATATGTAAGTGTATAAATAAATATATAAATATAAAATATATGAATATATAAATAAATATATTTATATTATACATATTACATATATATTAGATATATATCATTTACATATCATTTATTTATCTAATCCATATATACATATTAATATAATACATATCTATCTATCTCTATATAGTTTATCTATCTGTCCATATGTACACCTACCTATGTATCTATCTAGCTATATGAAAATATCTTGAAAGCTGCTAGAAAAGATGTTACATTATATAAAGAGGTACAATGATATGTGTGGCTGAAGATTTCTCATCAAATACCACAAAAGCTGGACAAAGGAAACAGTGGAACAACTTGTTTTAAGTACTGAGGTAAAATACAAACAAAAAACAACAACAAAAAACTATCTACCCAGAATTTTGGATCTAATAAAGATATCCTTTAAGAATGAAGGTTATATAAATACATTCTTAGAGGACAAAAAACTAAGAAAATTGTTCACTAATACATTTAATATAAAAGAAATGGTGAAGGAATATCTTCAGGCTAAAGAGAAATTATACCAGAGAAAAAGTAGAACCTCAGGAATGTATAAAGATCAACAGAAAATGTACAACTCTGAGTGTATATTAACTTAAGATTAGTTTAATTTTCTCTTAAGTTTTTTTTTAAAAAAGAGGTATGACAACTATTCCAATTACATGGTAAACTTTTCCCGTAAACAATTCTATAATAAATATGTTTGACTTTGTGGGTCATATGGTCTCTGTTGTAACTAGTCAATTTTGCCAATAAGGTTCAGAAGCAGCCACAAATAATACATAAGCAAATGGGTGTGACCAGGTTGGGACTGCAGCAGCCTGGATTTGGCTCATGGGTTGTAGATTGTCAGCCCTAATTCTAAATGTACCAAATAAAAGAAAAATGTCTTATTGAATAAAAACCCAAGACTTAATCATTCTCTCTATAAGAAACCTGCAACCAATATAAACCCATGGATTAAAGGATGATTAATTCCAAACAATCAGAAGAGAGCAGGAGTGGCTATTTTGATATCACAAAGTACTTTAGAACAAGGAATATTTTTAGAAACAAATATATCAGAATAATAGTCAATTTACTAAATAGTCATAGCACACTAGATATGTATACATCTAAGAACAGATCTTCAAAACACATGAAGCAAAAGCTGATAGAACTGAAAGGAAAAATAGACAAATTTATAATCATAATTGGAACTTTCACCTTCTTTTCTCAACAATAAATAAACAAGTAGACAGAAAATCAGTAATTCTAGAGACTAACAAAACAAGGCTCAACAAGCTTGACTTAATTGACATTTTTGGAACATTCCATCCAACAACAGCAGAGTGTACATGTATATAAATTATCTTAACCTTCACCCTAAAAAATTATAAAAGGAAGAGTATATAAAAATAAGCAGAAAAGGGAATAATGGTAAGGTATCTATAAAATTAAAAACGGAAAACAGTGGAGAAAAATGACTGACAGCTATTTCTTTAAAGAAATCAATAAAATTGATAAACATTTAGCCAGACTGATTAATTAAAAAATAATAAAAGAAAGAAGACACAAGTACAAACACAGGAATGTGTTACAGTTACCTAACTACAAACACTAAAGCCACAAAAGGAAAATAAGAAATATTGCAACTTTTTACTTAAATTTGACAACTCAGATGAAACGGATTAATTCCTTGAATGACACAAACTGCAAAAGTTCACTATTTAAGGAAAATCTCAATATTTCTAAATCTATTAAAGAAACTGAACTTAGAGTTAAAATCTTTATAAAACAATAAGAACAAGACAAATTTTAGCTTAGCCATCTTAGTACAGATAAAACCAAACACCTGAAGGAGGGAACACCAGTTCTACATAAACACATCTAGAAAACAAGAGATTAAGAAACACTTCCCAACTCATTTTATGAGTCCCTCTTACCCTGGTTCCAAAACTAGACAAAAATATTGCAAAAAATTAAAGCTACAAACCAGTTTTCATTATGAATAGAAATGCAAAAGGCCTTAAAATATTAGCAAATCTATTCCAGCAACATATAAAGGATAATTTAATGTAAAAAAATGTTATTTATGCTGGGAATGCAAGGCTGGTTTGATTCAACATTAGGACATCAATCAAGTGTAATTTATTATATCAAAGGATTAAGAAGAAGAAAAAAACATATGATCATCTTAGTCGATGCAGAAAAAGTGTTTGGCAATGTTCAATACCCACTTATGATTCAAAACTCACAGAAAACTCTCTGACTACAAGGGAATATATTTAACCTGAAATTGAACTTCTATGAAAACCTACACCTACCATCTTAATCATTAATATCCTTCTTAGTGGTATTTTTTCTGTAAGGTTGGAAACAAGGCAAGAACATTTATTCAGCTTTACACTGGAGATCCCAATCAGTGAAACAAGGCAATAAAGAGAAATAAGAAGTATACATATAAAAAAAGAATAAATAAAAATATTTATATTTACAGACCACATAATTTCCCATTTAGAACCATCCCCCCAAATTTACAAAAGAGCACAAAATAAAACAAAAGGGATTGGAACTAGCAAGTAAAGATAGCAAGTTTGCAGAGTGCAAGGTAATAAAAATAAGCAATTGTATTTTTATACACTAAAAATAATCACTTAAAAATTTCAAAAGCAAGTATCAGTTACAATACTTCGAAAAAGGATCATGAAGTACTTTGTTATATAACTAACAAATATGTGAAGAATATTGAAAATGAAAGCTGCACAACCAGACAATGTTTAATTAGCATGGCTCCACTATGCACAGATTTCAGGCATTATGGTTCAGTTAAATAATGCCAGTATCGCAAACACAGTTCAAATTCAGTCACCATAGTATATTAATCATGATTGATTGCATAAAATATAAAATTCGGTGCTAGTGCTTTAGTCCACAAGTTTCTGCATTAATAAGCAGATGTACAGGGTGATCAGTAACCAATGATGTCCCTTCTTTAACAGTGTGCTGATTGGTCACTTTGCATCTGTTCTTTAGTTCATGCTCATAGAGAAAAGTGTGTAGTTGTGTTGTCTTCTATGTCCCCGTGATAAACCCCCATGTCATTTTTCAAAATGAATGATCACAAGATGGATTACCCAAAAAAGATGAAAGTACAGCAAGGACACAAAAAGGGATCATGCTGGAAGTGAAATTATAATTGAGCATAAATGAAGTTATAGAAGAAATAGCTGATGGGGGAATGTTGACCCTACCATTTGAGACTCTATATATGCAGTCAGAGGAACTTAAAAAGGAGAACATAAATGGGGAGGGGGAGTAATGCAAAAGATAAAAACATCTCAGAGGAAGTAATGTTGACAAAAAACTTTGCATTAAGGAAACACTCAGGGATGTATTATACATTGAAAATATAAAAGGTAGAATGATGGAAGTTAATCCAAGCTTAGAAAGAAGGATGACAATTCACAAAAGCTCAGAAAAGATGTTCACTCCCTATCATTACTTATAAACGACAAGAAGAAGTAGGCAAGCATTGTTCAAACTTCTCTAGAATATGGAAAGAAAATCTAAAAAAGTAAACATGTAAAGAAATGTAGCTTGCTAAAGTAAAGTTGTTATTTATCTTTGCCATAGCATATTCACTTTTCTGTAATTCTCCTCCAAACATATTTAGATTTATTTTATGTGGTTATCAATTAAAGTGATCATAATTATTTTTTGTTAGTTTGCTTATTGAGCAAAATACCACGGTCATGGTGTGTTTTAGTATATTGTAATAGCCTCCTGCAAAATATGAGTTCAGGATATTCAAAGATAGTTAAATTTTATAAAATATGCTAATTAAACCATTTTTTGTAAGTACTTTTTTTTCTTCATGGTTTAAACTATCAGTACCGTTCAAAATCTACAAATTGGAACAAAGGATGTAAGAAAGCTAATTACCAAAAGATGTAAATTAAAAATACCAATCAGACTAAGGTTTATTTTTGCTCCCTATTATTACAATCATTGCATTTCCTTAATATTTCATCTAATTTGAAGTGAAATCAAACTCTGAAGAAAAATGCAGGAGTAGTTCTTTGTGATTCCTCATTTCTCTGGCAATATTCTTCCCTGGTATGTATGGGAAGGACCTTTCACTGTTTCCATAAATCTCAACAACTGGTTTTAGTTCAAATGGTTCAGAGACATACCATTAAAAACATTTTGTTGGGGGTGCCTGGGTGGTTTGGCAGGGAGCCTGCTTCTCCCTCTGCCTGCAACTCCCCCTGTTTATGCTCTTTTTCTCTGACAAACAAACAAAATCTTAAAAAAAATATTTTGTGTTATAATTCATTTACAACAATGAATTTTTTAATTAATTTAATTTTGATTCATTTGGGATTCGTCAGATTAACATAGTTTGTAACCATTTTTGGTTCCTGGTGATTTATTCTGAAGCAATGGACTACAGCATGTGTAGGAATACTGGAGTGGACAACTGTCCTGTAAAGGAATACCCCTTTGTTTCAAAACCGCCAGAGAGAACTCATCATCATTATCATTAAACACACTTGTTGCTTGTTTCTTCTTCTTATTATTATGTTACAAGCTTTCAGACAGGGCACCTGGGTGGCTCAGCCTGTTAAGCGTTTGGCTCAGGTCATAGTCCCAGGGTCCTGGGATCGAGTCCTGCATTGGGCTCCCTGCTCATCAGGGAGTCGTCTTCTCTCTCTGCCCCTCACCCTGCTCTTGTGCTCTCTTACTTTATCTCTTTCTCAAGTAAATAAATAAAATCTTAAAAAAAAACCCCAAAACACTTCAGATGTTTAACTCACTGAATCCATATGAAAGGAAGTGTTATTATCTTCCTCAGTTTACAGAAGATAAAACAGAGGCACTGAGAAGTTGATTTAATGGCTCAGTATAACACGGTTAGCACATGGTGAAGCCACCATTCAGACCTAAGCATCTGAAATCCAGAGTTCATGATCTTATCCACTACACTAGACTGGCTTAGGACAAGTCCTGAGAGGAAGTCCAGGACTGTTAAAATGAATTTTCCCTGCCACTAACATCAGTGTGATCTCAGACACAGTAAGTGACCACTCAGCCACGTTTCATTTTCTATAAAATGTGAGGTTGAACTTCAGCACAATGGATGGCTTTTACACTTTTATACAATTCTATTTACTTTGACTGGATTGAAAGGGTCTTATGATCAGGTCATGCTACACAGACCTTGCCCACTTTTGCAAGCAAGTTTGTAAGTGCTTGATAAATATTTCTTTTCACAAAACCAGCAGGAGGAGATATATCTGAAGGGGAGTACACAGAAATCTGGATGATCTTCACTTATTTAATGATGAAAATATGTATTTGATCTGGTGGAATAGGAAAACAGATCTGACTCTCCTTCAACACTATCTTTTTCATCATCCTATCAGCCACGATCAGAGAAACCTTATTGTACTTTGCAGTGCATATGGATACTCACATACTGAAAACCCACATGCATACAAACCTACACAGACAAAACTATCTAAAAGACATGCAAAACCAAATCAGTTTATGGAAGATATCTATAGTTAAGGGGACAATATCATTTTTCTGACAGTACAGCCTGAGAAGTCTTTTCAGTGACAAAACAACTATTATATGAGAGTCTCTTTCATAGAGGTGGAGTTGGATATATGACTCAAAGTTCCACTTAATATAGAGAGTATAGTTTATTTGTCACTTAAGTCATGTCAATCGTGTAAGTCTAAATAAATCAAATCAATGTCGCCTTTGTGCAAATTAGGCAAACAGAAGGTGGTTGGCATTTTGTTCTCTTATGTTCTCTAGGCCAAGCATTTTTCTGCAGGGTAAACACTGCAGAACCATATTTGACAGCCTTAATAAAGAATAAAAATCAGGCTGTTACCCTTGTCCTCAATATCAAGAAGGTTTGTTTTGTTTTGTTTTTATAAGTTTGAAAGCAAATGGAGTAGAAGCAAATAGGTATCCATCTGTGATTTCAATCAATAGAGACCAATTCCTGTGACACACAGGTGGTATGGCAATGTCAGTTAGGTCTCATCAATTTCCTGCAAGAAGCCAAAGTCAAGCAGGGCCAAAATCTGAACCATGTGCTAACATTGGGGAAAAACTGTAGACTGTTAGAACAGGAAAAATTCTTAGAGACAATCTTATGCACATTAAATAGATGAAGGAAATTGAACCTAAGTATGTTTGGAGACTTTCCTAAGCTCAACAGTGCCACAAAGATGGCATATGATCCACCTGTCTGAGTGTATTCTAGAGAATACATGGAAGGTATAAACTATAGACATATGAGTAAGTGTATTTAGTATCTCAAATCTTTCCCCTTTTGTGGCAGCAGAAGTCATCTTTTCTGTAGATAAGAGATACTACAAATGTGTCTGATGGTTTCATTTACTCATAGATTTATTCAATAAATGTTTAGTCAGTATTTACCAGTCCATTCATCTTGTCTTTAACTGTAGACATTACTTTAGGATACAGGCATCACCACTTAAAGACTGGCCATGTTGGTTATACAGTAAAAATCTTATGCCAACACAATAGAGCTAATCTATTAAGCACAGTACAATGGGTTAATACACAGCTTTATTCATCCTTTGTTCCCATCCTTATTTCCCTTTCTTCACGATATATCATAGCAATCTAGAACACCTTGTTTTTCATAAAGCTCATATGTCACACTCATCATTTTCTGTTCCCTCCTTAGAATCAAAACTGACCATGATTTTGCTATATCTACAGCCAGGAAATTCTACTAGAGCTCTTTCTACAACATAATGCCATCTTCTGAGAGTCAGATCATTGTTGTTACAACAATTACATTTCTTTCTAGTAGCCAGGCGAATCTAAAGCATACTTGAAGACAGACTATAAGTGGAAAAAGTTACTTTATCCATGATGTTCCCCTTCATTCAAGCTTGAGCAAGCCTCCCCTTTCTTTCTGAATACTTTTCACTTCCTATCCTACTTTTCAGTTCCTAAAAATAATATGATTATTTTTTAGCTATGGGTGGAAAAAGCAAATCTTTATCATATGGTCTCATCACAGATTGTGACAGTGTTATTTCTCAGAATCAACAGAGGCTCAGCAATTATTCCTTCCATGAGTCTGATTAACTCTAGGGAACTAGAATGGAAATGAAGAAAAATTTGGGATTTGTGTTGGCAATAAGCAAGTGTGTTAGCATGATCAGAAGCTTTAGCTTTCTCAAAATTCAACCCTTTGTCCAATGTTAATCTCTGAATGAGTAACATAGGGTTCTGTTCTTATTACCAGGGTCAGGAAGCTTTGCTGATTTAGTGCTAGGCTTAGAGTTTCCTCTTGCTTCCTGCATCTTCAAATACCTGTATTATGTGAGGTTATTCAGTAATTGATTGCTAAGGAACTACTTACAAGTGTACAGTGTGCCATTTTTAGAAGATCTGCCATTTCAAATAAATTTATTCAGAAAAGAGAGGTACTGCTCAACCACATTGTTGACAAATATGAATTGAAATTTAAGGAAATACCATACACAAACTTCATGGTGAAATTAAATAAGATTTATTATCTAAAATATATAACAACAAGATAATTCAGATGATTCAGAACCAGAAGGATCAGCAAGATTGTCCAAGAAATGTGAAGTGTCCTGAATTTCATCAGCAGCCATTGTGATGGATGATAATATTGGAGTGAGGAGTGTGTGTGTGCGTGTAAACTTTTCTAGTCATGACAGTTTTTCTTTTTTTTTAATTTTTTATTGTTATGTTAATCACCATATATTACATCATTAGATTTTGGTGCAGTGTTCCATGATTCATTGTTTGTTCATAACACCCAGTGCTCCATGCAGAACGTGCCCTCCTCAATACCCATCACCAGGATAACCCATCCCCCCAACCCCTCCCCTCTAGAACCCTCAGTTTGTTTTTCAGAGTCCATCATCTCTCATGGTTCGTCTCCCCCTCTGACATACTCCCGTTTTCTTCCTCTCCTGTTATCTTCTTCTTTTCCTTTTTTCTTAAAATATGTTGCGTTATTTGTTTCAGAAGTACAGATCTGTGATTCAACAGTCTTGCACAATTCACAGCGCTCACCGTAGCACATAACCTCCCCAATGTCTATCACCCAGCCATCCCATCCCTCCCACCCCCAACCACTCCAGTAACACTCAGTTTGTTTCCTGAGATTAAGAATTCCTCATATCAGTGAGGTCATGTGATACATGTCTTTCTCTGATTGACTTATTTCACTCAGCATAACACCCTCCAGTTCCATCCACGTCGTTGCAAATGGCAAGATCTCATTCCTTTTGATGGCTGCATAATATTCCATTGTGTATATATACCACCTCTTCTTTATCCATTCATCTGTCGATGGACATCTTGGCTCTTTCCACAGTTTGGCTATTGTGGACATTGCTGCTATAAACATTGGGGTACACGTACCCCTTCGGGTCCCTACATTTGTATCTTTGGGGTAAATACCCAGTAGTGCAGTTGCTGGATCGAACGGTAGCTCTAATTTCAACTGTTTGAGGAACCTCCATACTGTTTTCCAGAGTGGTTGCACCAGCTTGCATTCCCACCAACAGTGTAGCATGGTTCCCCTTTCTCCACATCCCCGCCAACATCTGTTGTTCCCTGACTTGTTAATTTTAGCCATTCTGACGGGTGTGAGGTGGTATCTCATTGAGGTTTTGATTTGGACTTCCCTGATGCCGAGCGATGTTGAGCACTTTTTCATGTGCCTGTTGGCCATTTGGATGTCTTCTTTGGAGAAATGTCTGTTCATGTCTTCTGCCCATTTCTTGATTGGATTATTTGTTCTTTGGGTGTTGAGTTTGATAAGTTCTTTATAGATTTTGGATACTAGCCCTTTATCTGATATGTCATTTGCAAATATTTTCTCCCATTCTGTCGGTTGTCTTTTGGTTTTGTGGACTGTTTCTTTTGCTGTGCAAAAGCTTTTTATCTTGATGAAATCCCAATAGTTCATTTTTGTCCGGGCTTCCCGTGCCTTTGGCGATGTTTCTAGGAAGAAGTTGCTGCGGCTAAGGTCGAAAAGGTGCTACCTGTGTTCTCCTTTAGGATTTGGATGGACTCCTGTCTCACGTTTAGGTCTTTCAACCATTTGGAGTCTATTTTTGTGTGTGGTGTAAGGAAATGGTCCAGTTTCATTCTTCTGCATGTGGCTGTCCAATTTTCCCAACACCATTTGTTGAAGAGACTGTCTTTTTGCCATTGGACATTCTTTCCTGCTTTGTCAAAAATAAGTTGACCATAGAGTTGAGGGTCCATTTCTGGGCTCTCGATTCTGTTCCATTGATCTATGTGTCTGTTTTTGTGCCAGTACCAAACTGTCTTGATGATGACAGCTTTGTAATAGAGCTGGAAGTCCGGAATTGTGATGCCGCCAGCTTTGCTTTTCTTTTTCAGTATTCCTCTGGCTATTCTGGGTCTCTTCTGGTTCCATACAAATTTTAAGATTATTTGTTCCATTTCTTTGAAAAAAGTGGATGGTATTTTGATGGGGATTGCATTGAATGTGTAGATTGCTCTAGGTAGCATTGACATCTTCACAATGTTGATTCTTCCAATCCATGAGCATGGAACGTTTTTCCATTTTTTGGGGTCTTCTTCAATTTCTTTCATGAGTATTTTATAGTTTTCTGAGTACAGATCCTTTGCCTCTTTGGTTAGATTTATTCCTAGGTATCTAATGGTTTTGGGTGCAATTGTAAATGGGAACGACTCCTTGATTTGTCTCTCTTCTGTCTTGTTGTTGGTGTATAGGAATGCCACTGATTTCTGTGCATTGATTTTATATCCTGCTACTTGACTGAATTCCTGTATGAGTTCTAGCAGTTTTGGGGTGGAGTCTTTTGGGTTTTCCACATACAGTATCATATCATCTGCAAAGAGTGAGAGTTTGACTTCCTCTTTGCCGATTTGGATGCCTTTGATTTCTTTTTGTTGTCTGATTGCTGTGGCTAGGACTTCTAATACTATGTTGAATAGCAGTGGTGAGAGTGGACATCCCTGCCGCGTTCCTGACCTTAGGGGAAAAGCTCTCAGTCTTTCCCCATTGAGAATGATATTCGCTGTAGGTTTTTCATAGATGGCTTTTATGATATTGAGGTATGTACCCTCTATCCCTATACTCTGAAGAGTTTTGATCAAGAAAGGATGTTGTACTTTGTCAAATGCTTTTTCTGCATCTATTGAGAGGATCATATGATTCTTGCTCTTTCTTTTGTTAATGTATTGTATCACGTTGATTGATTTGCGGATGTTGAACCAGCCTTGCAGCCCAGGAATAAATCCCACGTGGTCATGGTGAATAATTCTTTTAATGTACTGTTGGATCCTATTGGCTAGTATTTTGGTGAGAATTTTTGCATCCATGTTCAGCAAGGATATTGGTCTGTAATTCTCTTTTTTGATGGGGTCTTTGTCTGGTTTTGGGATCAAGGTAATGCTGGCCTCATAAAATGAGTTTGGAAGTTTCCCTTCCATTTCTATTTTTTGGAACAGTTTCAGGAGAATAGGTATTAATTCTTCTTGAAATGTCTGATAGAATTCCCCTGGGAAGCCGTCTGGCCCTGGGCTTTTGTTTCTTGGGAGATTTTTGATGACTGTTTCAATTTCCTTAGTGGTTATAGGTCTGTTCAGGTTTTCTGTTTCTTCCTGGTTCAATTTTGGTAGTTGATACATCTCTAGGAATGCACCCATTTCTTCCAGGTTCTCTAATTTGCTGGCATAGAGTTGCTCATAATATGTTCTTATAATTGTTTGTATGTCTTTGGTGTTGGTTGTGATCTGTCCTCTTTCATTCTTGTTTTTGTGGATTTGGGTCATTTCTCTTTTCTTTTTGATAAGTCTGGCCAGGGGTTTATCAATCTTGTTAATTCTTTCAAAGAACCAGCTCCTAGTTTCGTTGATCTGTTCTACTGTTCTTTTGGTTTCTAGTTCATTGATTTCTGCTCTGATCTTTATGATTTCTCTTCTCCTGCTGGGTTTAGGCTTTATTTGCTGTTCTTTCTCCAGCTCCTTTAGGTGTAGGGTTAGGTTGTGTATTTGAGACCTTTCTTGTTTCTTGAGAAAGGCTTGTATTGCTATATACTTTCCTCTCAGGACTGCCTTTGCTGTATCCCAAAGATTTTGAACTGTTGTGTTTTCATTTTCATTGGTTTCCATGAATTTTTTTAATTCTTCTTTAATTTCTTGGTTGACCCATTCATTCTTTAGTAGGATGCTCTTTAGCCTCCATGTATTTGAGTTCTTTCCGACTTTCCTCTTGTGGTTGAGTTCTAGTTTCAAAGCATTGTGGTCTGAAAATATGCAGGGAATGATCCCAATCTTTTGCTACCGGTTGAGACCTGATTTGTGACCTAGAATGTGATCAATTCTGGAGAATGTTCCATGGGCACTAGAGAAGAATGTGTATTCCGTTGCTTTGGGATGGAATGTTCTGAATATGTCTGTGAAGTCCATTTGGTCCAGTGTGTCTAGTCATGACAGTTTTTCTTAACTTTCAGACTTAAGTCATTCTAAATGTATCCATAGTCTACTTCATTTGGGCCTGATATAGCCCAGCCCCTGAAATATAGCTATTTCAGAATTAGAAGGTATGTATATCAGAATATATATTAAAATTGGAAGGTACAGAATACAAACATAGGCAAATTCCTTATATTTAGACCAATTTCTGAGATATCTCCATTCAAATTTTCAAAAAAAGTTATTGAGTATTTTCTAAAAATTTGATAGTACATCCTGACTCTGCTCCAGGTAAACTTGGTAAGGGTTATAATATGACTTTGTTATTACCATCAACAAACTAAACATTTACTGGATTTCTAGGACATGTATCCATTATTATGGTATCATACAGAGTATTTTCACTCCACTAAAAATACTTGATACTCTACCTATTTATCACCCTCCCAGCAACCATTGAGCTTTTCATTGTCTTTATAGTTTTGCCTTTTCCAGAATGTCATATAGTTGGAATCATACAAAATGCAACCTTCTCAGATTGGCTTCTTTCACTTATGAACGTGTATTTATGTTTCCTACAAGTCTACATGGCTTGATAGCATATTCCTTTTTAGTGTTGAATAATATTCCATTGTCTGGATATACCACAGTTTATTTAAACATTTACCTACTTCAGGACATCTTGGTTGCATCTAAGGATTGGCCGTTATGAATGAAGTCACTGAAAACATCCACACACAGGGTTTGTGTGGGCATAAGTTTCCAGCTCCCTTTGGTAAACACCAAGGAACACAATTGCTGGATCATATGGTAAAAGAATGTTTAGTTTTGTAAGAAACCATCAAACTATCTTCCAAAATGGCTATATCACCAGCAGTGTATGACAGATAGTTCCTTTTGCTCTACATCCTCACCAGCATTGGGTGCTGTCAGTGTTCTAAATTTTGGCCACTCTAACAGGCAAGTAGTGTTACCTATTTATTGTTTCAATGTGCATTTCCTTGATGACATATAATGAGGGACCTCTTTTCAAATGCTCTTTTGTCTTTTCAAATGCTTGTTTGCCATCTGTAGATCTTCTTTGGTGAGATGTCTGTTAAGATCTTTGGCTCATATTTTAATTGGGTTGTTTGCTTCATTATTATTGAGTTTTATGGCTTCTTTGTGTACTTTGCATAAAAATTATAATATATGTCTTCTGCAAACATTTTCTTGAAGGCTATTGTTTGTCTTTTAATTATCTTGATATTAGCTTTTGCAGAAGGTTTTTTTAAATTATTATTATCAGTATCAGTTATTTCTCCCATGAATCTGTGGTGTTGTATCTAAAAAGACATCATCACACTCAAGGTCATCCGGGTTTTCTCCCATTATTTTCTAGGAGTTTAGTACTTGTGTATTTTATATTAGGCTCTGTGATCCTTTTTAAGTTAATTTTTGTGAAGGATATGAGGTGTCTAGATTTACTTTTTTGCATGTTGATATCCAGTTGTTCTAGTATCATTTGTTGTACAGATAATCTTTGCTTCATTGTATTGACTTTCCTCTTTTTTCAAAGGTCAGTTGACTATGTTTATATGGGTCTATTTTTGGACTTTCTATTCTGTTTCATTAATCTATTTTTATATTCTTTTGCCAATATCACATTATCTTGATTATTATAGCTTTATAAGAAGTCCTGGGGTTGAGGGGAATCAGTCCTCTATCTTTGTGTTTCTCCTTCAATATTGTGTTGGATATTCTGGATCTTTTGTTCATCCATATAGACTTTAGAATCAGTTTGTTGATATCCATAAAATAACTTGCTAAGATTTTGATTGGGATTGCACTGAATCTATACTTCAGGTTAGTATGAACAAGCATCTTGATAATATTGTCTCTTCCTTTCTATGCAAGAACATGGAATATCTCTCCATTTATTTAGTTCTTTTTATTTCACTCATCAAAGATTTGTAGTTTTCCTCATATAAATCTTGTACCTATTTTGTTGGATTTATACCTAAGTATGTCATTTTGGGGAGTGCTATTATAAATGTACTGTGTTTTCAAGTTCAAATTCCTCTTGTTCATTGTTGCAATATAGGAGAGCAATTAACTTCTCTATATCAATCTTGTATCCTGCCCTTATTATAACTACTTATTAGTCCAGGAGTTTTTTGGTTGATTCTTTCAGATTCCCTACATAGCCATCATATCATCTGTGAACATAAGCAGTTTAATGTCTTCTTTCCCAATCTGTATGTCATTTATTTCCCTTTCTTGTCTTATTGTGTAGTAATAAGTTCCAGTAGGATATTGAAAATCAGTGATGAGAGGAGAAATTCTTGCCTTCTACCTGACCTTAGAGGGAAATTCTAGGTTCTCACCATTACTATGATGTTATATATAAGGTAGATAGTTCATCAGGTTGAGAAAATTCTCTCTATTCTTAGTTTATTGAGTTTTTATCATAAGTCGGTATTGAATATTGTCAAATACTTTTTCTGCATCTATTGATATGATCATGTGATTGTTTTTTCTTGTTTAGTCTGTTGATGTGATGGATTAGATTAGTGACTTTCAATGTTGAACCAGCCTTGCATATCCAGGATAAATTCCTCTTCGTTGTGGTGTATAATGATTTGTTATCCTTTTTTGCATTGAATTTGCTAATATTTTGTTGAATTTTGCATCAATGTTTATAAGAGATATTGGTATAATTCCTTATAATATTATTGTTTTGTTTGTATTAGGGTAAAACTGTTCTCATAGAATGAGTTAAGAAGTATTTCTTCTGCTTCTATTCTCTGAAAAGATTGTAAAAAAATTGGTATAATTTCATTTTATGAATGAAATTTTAAATTTCATTTAAAAAAAATAAAAGTTTTCATTTATTTAAGTAATCTTTACACCCTACATGGGGCTCAGACTCTCAGGGCTTGATCCCAAGATCAAGAGTCACACACTCCTCTAATTGAGTCAGCCAGGCAGCCCAGTATAATTTCTTTTTTAAACATTTTGTAGAATTCACTAGTGAACCCATTTGCATCTGACTTTTTCTGTTTTTGAAGGCTATTAATTATTGATTCAATTTCTTGAATAGATATAGGCCTATTCAGACTATTTCTTCCTATGTGAGTTATAGCAGATTGTATCTTTTAAGAAATTGGTCCATTTCACTTAAACTATCAAATTTGTGTATATAGTGTTGGTAATAGTATCCTCTTAATTTTTATAATCTTTAGGGATATCCCTTCTTTCATTTCTGGTATAAGTAATTTGTGTCCTTTTTTAATTAGTTTAACTAGAAACATATCAATTTCATTGATCTTTTCAAGGAACCAGCTTTTGGTTTCATTGGTTTTCCAAATTAACTTCCTGTTTTTGTTTTTGTTTTTTTGTATTTCATTGATTTCTGTTCTAAATCCTTTATGTAAGTCTCAGTTCCTCAACTCTACAGTAAAATACTGTTTGAAAAACACTTAGCAGGACCTGACATGTAATGAAAAACAACAAATGTTAGTGATTATTGTTATTACCATGCCTTGTTAAGACACAGTGTTTTAGAGTATTTCGAAATTTTTTCTTACTCTTCCCCCTTCAGAAAGCAGGTGGGGATTTTTCCCTGATGTTTACTGTGAAAGTATGGTTGAGTTCCTGGAGGTAAATCTCACAATATTGTTACCTCCCACCCCATGAGCAGGCACCCCAAGAGTTTTTAAGACTCAGAATTGTCAGCTCTGAGCCTCTAGCAATTAGTTAAACACAGTTTGGATTCTCCTACCCATGGGCACTGGTTGCAACAGAGTTTTCAACTCTGAAGTTTCTGTTCTGGTAAGAGACAGCTCCCTATATTTACCAACTTGTCTCTCCGATCTCGGGGTCATTGGATTGACTTGTGTCCTCCCTTCTCTTTATGGAGCTGAGCAGAGTTAATTTTTCAGTCTGTTCAGCTTTTTTGAAGTGGCAACTTCCAAGCTCCTTATATACAAAATTGGAAATCAGAAGTTACACTTACAATTTTAATTCATTTTTTTTATTATTAAGTAAACTCTACTCCCAATGTGGAGCTTGAATTCATGATCCCAAGATCAAGAGTCACATGCTCTACTAACTGAACCAGCCAGCTGCCCCTTTAATTCATTTTTAAATGCATTTCAAAATATATATATATTTCTTTCGAAGTATTTCTACCAAATCATAAGTTTAAGCAATACAGTTAATTTATAACATTCCTTATAGGTTTAAATAATTTCCTATTTTGTTCCTAGTGGTAAAGATCCCTTTATCTGGGTATAAATCAAATTAATACATACCACAGCTTTTGTTTCTTTTTCGTGAAAAAGTGGTATTTTGACAGTCAGAAAAAATAGTGAGATGAATGAGTCAGAATTCCACTTAAACCTATGCATTTAGCTTTTCAAAACCTGTAATTGATTAGGTCATAGTGGACTTGTAAGTACAAGATGATTAAAATAATGCCAATATTAGATGCTATGGGGACAAAATATAAGCAATAGCAAACATTGCCATTCGGTGTTTCACCCATAGATAATCTCCATATTTTCCTCAGGATTTTGCTATTTTTTCTGCAGCAGCAGATGTTGTTCAGCTCTCTGATTGTTCCCATTCACACCTCATTCTGTATATTTCCTTGCTTACTGTGACTGTCACTGAAAGAATCACAACTATATGCAGCTGAGATCATTAGACCAAAGGGCAGGGCAACAGTATGGCCTTCAGTATGAAACTGCCATCTCTATAATATGACAAACTGGCTAAAAGGTCCTTAGAGTCTTCAAAATAGATTAAAAAATAAGAAAAGAAAAAGACAACCACAATAATACAAGCCAATTCTATCATTCACAAATCACTGTATTATTTGCATCATAATAGTGATGATATAGATAATAATGAGAAGAAGGAGTGGGAAGTGTAGGTCCTCAGTGAACTGGCTACAAAATGATAAAGGGAACAAAATCAGTCCAAAGATAATTAAATTATAAAGGAATTGGTCAGGAGGTAAAATAACCAACCATTCAAAGTATTACCTGAAGTATTACAAAAGAGCAAGCTGTTGGGGTGCCTGGGTGGCTCAGTCGGTTAAGTGTCTGCCTTTTGACTCAGGTCATGATCCTGGGGTCCTGGGATAAAGCCCTGCATTGGACTCCATGCTCAAAGGGGAGCCTGCTTCTCCCTCTCCCTCTGCTTGCTGCTCCCCCTGCTTGTTCTCTCTCTCTCTCTCTGTCAAATAAATAAATAAAATCTTAAAAAAATATTAAAAAAAGAAAGAAAGCTGTTAAACTGGATAATGATATTAGCTTTGAATTCTTACCCCAGTTTACAGCTCCTGGCCTAGATTAAGAGAGTTTGTAATTTTTTATCATGCCTAGTGTTTATGTAGTACATTGCAGTTTACAAAGCATTTAAATTTTTATAAAATTATATTCTCATTTTACATCAGAGAGAGAGAGAGAGTTATGTAAGGTTACATTGTGGCTTAAGCTTCTCAGCTAGTGACAGGTGGGTTCAGAACTCAGGATCTCCGATCCAGCACAATATCTGTTACAGTACACCCCATAATCATATGCCTGATTCTTCCTATACACTCCCACCCTTCATGGCCAATTCTTCACTAATCTTACCTCCTATGAGGGCAGCTGCTTGGAAAGGATCTGGGTATTTGTAAAGCAATCTGGATCCACTGCCTTTTCCTCATCCTGTTTGTCATCTGTCAAGGAATTCTAATATTGTGCAATCAGTGCTTGCTGATCAGAATATTGACAAAGTCTTATTCCTGAGCTGGGAGTTTTATGTAAAATTGAGTATTTTGAATAATTTTTTACACTAGAAAATCATTTACATCCAAGAGCTAGAAATGTAAAAATATGTATACATATTTTTTAACCAGATTCTAGGTAGATATAAATTTGAAATTGGGGTTCAGAGAGTAACATATTTATATATGCATAATTGTTTATCTAGTATAAAGTGTGCATATAAATTTACCTAAACATTAAGAAAAGTATTAAGTTAGGGTGCCAGGTGGCACAGTCAGTTGAGCATCTGACTCTTTTTTTCCACTCAGGTTGTGATCTCAGGGTTGTGAGATAAAGCCCTGAGTCAGGCTCCACACTCAGCTTGGAGTCTGCTTGAGTTTCTCTCTCCCTCTCCCTCTGCAGCCTCCCATGTGCGCTCTCTCTCTGTCTCTCTCAAATAAACAAATAAAAATCTTTAAAAAAGTATGACGTTATTAGGCTCAAAGAGCTTCTTAACTATTCCTCACACATCTTTCCTTAATGACTTAATAAAATAGTAAATGTCATCATAAAAATTTCTTATTCATCAAGGAAGAAAATAAGTAGAACGATTTGTATACACCTGTCCTTGATTTTCAAACAAAGCTCACAAAAACTTTCCCAATTTTGAAATTAGTGAAACTTTTCCATTGAATATTTTTACTGAATACTTACTTTTAGCATTAAAATTCTTCAATTTTTTAAAACCTTTTTAACTAACTACAGGTTTCAACAAGACACACTCTTTGCATGTAATTCCTAGTCTCATAAATCACCTAGGGTCACCAAATTATAATTTACTGACAGATGGTTTTCTAAAGACATAAAAGAAATTCAAATTAAGCATAGTAATGAGAGGGCTCTAAAGCTAAAGTAGGCATAATACACTGACTGCAGACACCAACACTTTGTCTACATGTACTATAATAAAAGATGAGATAAGGTAAGGGAAAAACTCATAAGGAAAGGATTATATTCACATTATGAATTTAATGACAGAAGCATAACCTATAAACAGAAATCACTCCAGAAAAGAAATAACTTTACATTTGGCATTTAGTGTGTGGTACTTTTTCAACTATTTAATGTGTTTTGCATTAAGGGAATCAGGAAAGAAACAGGCATATGCAATTCATCATTATATAAAAAAGAAATCAAAATGGTTTTGTCTGATAGCTTTAGTACATTTACAATCTCATATAAAGTGTTTACAAATGTCACAAGATTGGAGGCTGCTGAAATGAAAGATAAAATATCATTATTATACTTTAGAAAGAGTAACTCAATAGCATATTAAGCATGCTAGTTTCTCTGAGTCCTAAAAAGATTTCCAAACTTCCCAAAGACATTTTTTGAAATCACACTATGACTCATTTTTGTATTTAAAGGGCTAACTGCAAATAATATGTTATAACAATAATGTCAAGATCTAGAAACATAAGAGATAAGGAGGCAAACTCATCATGACATCTAAGATCTCATCCTAAGAAACATGTTGGAATATATTTTAAACAACCTTATCAGCTGTCTATTAGGCCCTCCAACTTTGAAAGATTCACTTCTCAGTAAAATGCATCCCTGGTTATTAATTTGTTTATGGTTACATAAATGCTTTTGCCTAAAGACAGCTTCTTGAGCAATTAATGAATATCCAGAAATGTCTGAGTATGATATTATGATAGTGTACCCTGAATACCCAAGAGAAATAACTGAAATTTTTAGAAGAAAAGAGAGATTTCAGTAAAGGTAAAACTTGTAATTGTATCTCATTACAGAAAAAAAAGGACAGTATTTTAAAAGTAACAGAAAAAAACAATGAAAAATTATACTAATGATAACCCCAAAAATATAAAATATATACAATTAAGTTTTAAAAAGTGGTGTGAAGTTCTTCCACAGGAAATATTACAAAATTTGACTGGAAATATGAGAAATCTAGATGAAATATAATTAGTGATACAGTTCTGGGTGGGAAAATCTTACTACTATTTAGATGTCTATTCACAAAAAGTGAAGAATATTTTGAGGTCAACAGGAAATTTTTTCCACTTAAACTGGTGAGTCCATATTATATTACATTACTATACTACATTAGAATACTATACTATACTATTATATATATTATATTATATTAATTATTTACCTGCTGAATTCTCTGCAGTGCTTATGGACATAGGATGTCTCACCTGTACTCCAGAAAAAGGTCTTCCCTACTGGAGATTAAAGCCTTAGAAGCCCATTTATGGGTGAGAAGAACAAATTCCCAGGCCAAATCAAGACTCACTGCTATGGGAGAATCAGCCTAGCTATTGGAGAAATTATAGAATTAAAAATTTCCTTATAAGACTCGCTCTTGACAAAGAATTCTTCTACCCCAATTCATAGTCATATAGGTCCAGTTATTAGGAAGAAAATGGATAAATTTCCAAACGGTAACAAGCTCCAAAGGAGGAAATAGTTAAAATCCTGGTACCTTCCCTTTGGTGATTCACTATAATTAAAACTCCTCAGGTTAATTATGATAGCTCTGACTGGGCGCCTGGGTGGCTCAGTTGGTTAAACGACTGCCTTCGGCCCAGGTCATGATCCTGGAGCCCCAGGATTGAGTCCGGCATCGGGCTCCCTGCTCAGCAGGGAGTCTGCTTCTCCCTCTGACCCTACCCGCCATGCTCTCTCTATCTCTCATTCTTTCTCTCAAATAAATAAATAAAATCTTAAAAAAAACTTATTAAAATAAAAAAGATAGCTGTGACTGAAGTCCATTGGCAAGAAAGTCACCAAGGACCTCTCATTGTCAGAAGATGGATACTGGTCTAGTGATCCAGACACAGTGCCAGGATCTTAGGGGTTTGTGGGAAAATGGTTGACTCTGGGATATGTCATACTGAATCTGAAAGTAGCTACAGAGCAAGATATGTGACATGGACTTGTGCTCTTGGGGAAATGTATGAGCATTTATCTGTAAATTAAAGGAACTGAATCCTTGGGAAACTGCTCAGAAGAAAGGTTTATTACATTTTAAAGCCAGTTTGACACCAAAGGTCCTATCTTACTGTCACCTGAAGAACTAGCTCTATTGAACTCTAAGACATCACAAGTTCCATATTGAAATTTCTTTTTGTGAAATTAATTAATATATTTATGTTAAGGATACTTTTCAGAATATGTATTCCTGTTACTCAAAAGCTTCTTCATGAGTTCTTTGGGAGAAATGGTATCCACCACAGTTGCATTTCCTCTTGACAATTAGTTAGTCTTTATTTTGTGGGGCCTTGTAGGTTTCCTGAATGACTGACCTTCTCTTTTTACACTTTGGCCTTTTGAAAACTTATTGCTAAATTTGTAGTTACAAAGGCAAGTGTTCAGAAGATTGTGGTATGTACTCTTACTTCTCCTTTTTCTACCTTTAATGTATGTATGCATTTGGTGGGGTTTGGTATAATTTTAAAAGTCACCTTAAATCCATCTGTGTTTTTGGTTAAACTTTATAGAGCAGATACTGGCATTCATTGCTACCTTCCTAATATTCCATAAAAATGATGGTAAAAATATAAAAAGACAACCTCTTGTCCTTGTGGCTTTATTCTCAGCTATCGCCATCATTTTAAAAGGACAGAGTGATAAATGCATACATTCAGTTTGCCTTGTTTATACAGACGTCACAGACTTTTAAAAATAACAGACTATAAAATTGATTGGATCTTAATTGCATTAAAGGAACTATTATGTAAAATTGGAAATAGCAATTAATAATAGTTATCTTAGCAACTATTTGTCTCCCAGGTACCAAGTACCCTGTTTGCATTTTAACATATATTGCCTCCACCTCTTACAGCAGTGTTGCACATAGGTAGTAATATTGTTTTACTTATTCATGTCTATTATAGGTAAATCATTTATGAAAATATTCTTGATAGGAAAAATTAAATTAAGATGCACATAGACAAGACAAAACTCAAAGGTCACTTCAATTTCTCCAATTCTATTTTTCTCCCTGGAGATGCTGCTACCTTACAGAGTCATATTGAAAAAACAACCTGTTATTAACCATGATGGTCCAGATACATGCTTACAGTTCAATGTGGTGCTGTTCAGATAATCTCTACTTAAGTTACTTTCTGAAACCAAAGTTGCCCAAGTGAGTAAAGAATGCTCAACTCAGATGCATTAGCGATTTTTTCTTAGGTGAAATCTCTATTAACTGTGGTTAGCTTGCACCTTTAACTTTGCCATGGCTATCTTCCCCTTCAATTATACAGAACACTGGTAGAAAACATACATAATATTTTTCATGGACTGGACAAAGAGTCATACAGAGAGAGAGAGAGAAAGAGCAAGAACACAAGCACACACGTGAGGATATGAGAGGGAGAGAGATATGAGAGGGAGACAACGGAAATTGCCACCACCAAATGCTTACACATGATTAAGTATTGCACATTCAAATAGATGATTGCACATGAAAATTGGTGCTTTCCTGTCCTGGAGGCTGTTTGAGAACATAATTATCCATTCAGCCCTCAGGGTTGTATTTTTCACAACTCAGACATTAGTAAATGCATATTTTCCACTTCACAAACTTATTTAAGCGTCCTATATTTTTTAAGATTTTTATTTACTTATTTGACAGAGAGAGACACAGCGAGAGAGGGAACACAAGCAGGGGGAGTGGGAGAGGGAGAAGCAGGCTTCCCCCGGAGCAGGGAGCCCGATGTGGGGCTCGATTCCAGGCCTCTGGGATCACAACCTGAGCCGAAGGCAGATGCTTAACGGCTGAGCCACCCAGGCGCCCCTTAAGGGTCCTATTTTAGCACCTGCATTTGAAAACTCTGTTGCTTGTGTAAACTCTGGTTTGTGATAACTTTAATGCTTAAAATTACAAGGAACTATTTGAGTGGTTTTCTTTTATATAACTTTATTTGGAAAAAAAACACTAAGAAACCTCATAATTTCTTCATAATTAATTCCATTAAAATTTATTGATATAATATATATTAGTAAATCAGAATATATCTGATCCTTCTACACTAGAATCAAGCATTTCAAAGAGAATGGAGCAAATTCCACCTCTCTAATTTCATCCCGAACCATAGTAGAAACTCTATGTGCTCCGTTTGTACATGGAGAGAAGCAATACAGATATAGCTGTGTTATAATCACTCTACTTGAAATTTTATGTGAAATATTCTTCAACAATAGTAAGAAAATAATTAAATATGGTAGGTGTTATAGGTTGAATTGTTTCCCCTTCCAAATTTCTATGTTGAAATCCTAATCCCCAGAGCCTCAGAGTGTGATTATATTTGGAGATAGGGTCTCTTACAGAGGTCATGAAGGTAAAATGAGGTGGTATGGATGGGCTAGATTCAATATAACTGATGTCCTTATAAGAAGATGAGATTAGGACACAGACAAAAATAGAGGAAGATCTTACGAAGACACAGGGCAAAGATCTCTGTCTATAAGTCAATGAGAGACATCCACAGAAGAAACCAACCCCACTGATAATTTGATGTTGCTCTTCTGGCCTTCAAACTGTGAGGAAATAAATTTATGTTGATTAAGTTATCCAGTTTGTGGTAGTTTGTTATGGCTGCCCTAGCGAACTAATATACTAGGTGTTAAACATGAGTCTGAGTTAGTAGAGAGAACACACTATAAAAATAGTGCAAAAGACAGTGGTCAATAACCAAATTTATATTTGTAATCACATGAATTAATATATAAGAAATAAAATGGTGATTAATTTGGGATAGATACTACACAATTGACATGGATTTCTTTATTTAATGTCTAAATTTTCAATTCCACAGAGATTCCAAAGGTACCAATTTATGAACTGACCAGCTTTGTTGAATTACTTATGAGATGCACAACATAATAAGGGACTTCTTGGATAAGTAAATTTTATTTGTATAATTATAGGGTTAGAGGAGACTTTAAATCAACTTACAACTTTTTCCTTTGACTGAAACCAAATGGAGTATGCTTTCCAACCCAATCATGTGAAAGTGGTTGTCTCTGAAACTTGTCAAGAACATGATTCTCTCTTTCCAATAGTAAGCCCCTTATATTTTCCATGATTTTATAACACTGATGTCTAGCAAACCATGCCAAATTAGCAACTATCAACCTCTAATTAGGAACATTTTAGCGTGTATCATCTTCTATCTTGTTAAATATTTTGGTTAGTTCTCTGAGTTTGAAACCTAAAGTAAAGAGAAAATAAAATGAAAAGCAGTTGTCTTTAAAAACAGAAATTTCTGGGGTGCCTATGTGGCTCAGTCGGTTAAGCAACCGACTCTTGATTTCCACTCAGATCATGATCTCGGAGTCCTGAGATCAAGCCCTGAATCAGCCTCTGTGCTCAGTGGGGAGTCTGCTTGAGAGTTTCTCCCACTGCCCCTCCCCCCACTCACACTCTCTACCTCTATCAAATAAATAAACCTTTAAGAAAAATACAAATTCCTTTATAGGATCAATATGCAGATTGCAGAATGATCAGTGGGTTTTGTAACATATGGTTTTAGTTGGATGTCCTTGGGAAATATATTTAATCTATAAATCATTTTCAAAAATGCAAAATGGAAATGTCAATATTTACATCATAATACCTTTGTGAAGATTCCATTAGATAATGCTTGTGAAGTGTTAACTATAGTGATTTACATTACTTGCTGGAATTAATACCTTGCAAGTTTGTTTTGAGAATTCAATAAGGTGACAAATAACATTCCAATACATGAGGGGCACTTGGTATATATTAGTTTTAGTAAAAAACAAAACCAAAAAAAAAACCCCAAAAAACAGAAAGTCTGAGTTTGTGATTTGAGAAAGAGAAAGAGAAGAGGGAAACTGGTGATACTGGGGAGATAGGGAAGTTATTGGAATCTGCATTCAAATTATCTTTCTTTCATAAAGGTAAAGGTAGCTATTTTCCCTTTCTGTATCTACATTTTGAATTGATATTCCCCCCTCATTTTTATATTTTTTAATGTCTTGCATTTAAACATTGTGACTAAGTCATTCCTGACTGGTAATATTTTTATTCTTATTCAAGGGAAGTTTGCTAAATATTTAAAGATCAGTTAAAGATAATTTTATAATGTCTTCTTATAATTAATGGGAGTCATTTATCATTTCTATACTAATTTAAATACTGGAAATACATGTGCATGCACAAGTCACTTTCTCTGTATAGTTGCCATTTACCTATATATTCTACATGTGCCCTTTCATATCTTTTGCCCTGGGAAATATTTTGTTATCATCTAATTAACGAGGGTTTTTAAAAATTTGTTTATCTGTTTGCAAATAAACCGTAAATATCCCTGATCATGACCTGAGGATCTCTTTGATTATGAGGTAGCAGAGGTAAGAAATATGTATGATCCCAGTGTTAGAAGATACAATTGAGATTTACTAGATGAAAATACATGTCTCAACTCAGTCAGGAGTGTTTTGAGTCAGTTATTCTGATTTTCCTTTACTCTTATCACTAAAATTAAAGTGCTGAGGGTAACTTTTTCATGAGTCTAATGTAGGATGGGGAAGGGCTGGGAAGGAATCCATGTTGGGTCTAAAATCCCTGAAGGCAGATTTCATTGATTTAGAAGGTCACTGTCCAAATCTATTGTCATCAGTAAAGCAGTTTTTTCCATTCTAAAGTTCCATTCAGCTGAGCAGCAAGCAGAAAATTGGAATAAATTTCTCTAGGTACTCCTGCTTTTTCTCCCTTATCATATACTCAGGCATGTTGCTAATCAGGTAAGTTCAAAATAATTTGAGAAAATGAAAGATATTCAACAAATCCAATGTAGGAAGTAAAAATAGCTTCTACACAGTTTATATACTGCAAAATAAAATCCACTACTAAGAAAAGAGAAGAGGCAATTTCTGGCTTTTAAGATGTAAAAATAATTGAGAGTTCCCAATTTCCTTAAGAGGTAGCCTATAGTTAGTGACTGCCAGTTGTGGTTGAAACTCTAATAGGAAGGAAAATAATGTAAACATATAATATACTGCAAAAGGGGCCTCAGGAAAGTGCTTACCTGCATTTAGCATAATCACTATTATGCTATAGAATGCACTTAAATGTAATTGAGTACAAAACAAGCATGTTATAGATACCCCATTGTGAATCCTGACAATTACCGCTAACTTTATTTTAAAATACATGCTTATGTTTTGAAAGGAAAAAGAAAGTTATTTGAGAGATACTAAAATAGTCTTCCTACAATTTTTGTTACACTAAAAAGTAGTATTGCTTGTTTCACTTAAGTGAAGTTGAAGCCTTTTCAAGGTTTAAAAAACAAATGGGAATCATTAAAAACCAGTCAAAACTCAATATCTGAAACTTTAAGGGGAATACCTTAATACATTAATCTTTCAATGTGTTCTTGTAAAGGTGATATTATCAGTAGAAGAAAATTAAAGCTACCCTCAAGGAGAGAAAAGATACTGATTTTCTGGGTGACACAGTATATTTTGAGTGTGGGGGCCCACATACATTGGAGTATTGTATGTTGAATAAATTCTCTCTTTTTAAAATATTTTATTTATTTGTCAGAGAGAGAAAGAGAGCACAAGCAGAGGGAGTGACATACAGAGGGAGATTCAGGCTCTCCGCTGAGCAAGGAGTCTGATGCAAGACTCAATCCCACAACCTTAAGATCATGACCTGAGCCGAAGGCAGATGCTTAACCAACTGAGCCACCCAGGTGCCCCTTGAATAAATTCTTGATGTCACAGAACTTGTAGCTGCAACAGTCTCACTCCTTCCAGGATCTACATTGATTTCCTCAGTTTTAGGAAAATCTGGAACACAATACGGTCCTGTGGAACCATCTTTCCTGAACTAGATGATGGTTAGGGTCTGTCTAAGAGTTACAGAGATTTTGAATTTGAGAGAAATAGGGGAAAAATAGGTGATGACTTCTTATTTACAGATCATGTTCCAAAGTCATTAAATTGGAAAGTTCATCATCACATCTGAAAATTGAGTGAGCAATTAGTCTTGCTTTTAATCATTTTAATACCTGGCTTTTTGGATAAACCTAGCCATTGTGTGACCTCATTGAATTTGAAATTTCAAAAGCATCAGATAGAATATCTAAAACTTAATGAGAAAATGAAATAATAAATACTACATGTTTAATAGTCAAACTATGATACATTTATCTTAGGAGATTCTGACATATGCATCAAACAACTCCAGCTGAGTGCCACCGATTAAAAGTGAAGCCAGAAATAAATATCTGATGTAGAACTACCTTGTACATTAAAAATATATAATTACATATTACATGTGTGTCATGTTTTATTAAACATGCTATTTAATTAATGCCTTGATTTGTTTTGAGTATATCATACGTAGAGTTGAGGGTCCATTTCTGGGTTCTCTATTCTGTTCCATTGACCTATGTGTCTATTTTGGGGCCTGTACCATACTGTCTTGATGATGACAGCTTTGGAGTAGAGCTTGAAGTCTGGAATTGTGATGCCACCAGCTTTGCTTTTCTTTTTCAACATTCCTCTGTTTATTCAGGGTATTTTCTGGTTCCATAAAAATCTTAGGATTATTTGTTCCACCTCTGTGAGAAAAGTTAATGGTATTTTGATAGGGATTGCACTGAATGTATAGATTGCTCTGGGTAACATAGACATTTTAACAATATTTTTTCTTCCAATCCCTGAGCATGGAATGTTTTTCCATCTTTGTGTCTTTCTCAATTTCTTTCATAAGTATTCTGTAGCTTTTAGAGTACAGATCCTTTACCTCTTTGGTTAGGTTTATTCCTAGGTATCTTATGGTTTTTGGTGCTATTATAAATGGGATCAATTTCTTAATTTCTCTTTCTTTAGTCTCATTGTTAGTGTATAGAATGCAACTGATTTCTGTGCATTGATTTTATATTCTGCCATGTTGCTGAATTCCTGTATAAGTTCTAACAATTTTGGGGTGGAGTCTTTGAGTTTTCCACATAAAGTATCATGTCATCTGCAAAGAGTGAGCGTTTGATATCTTCTTTGCCAATTTGAATGCCTTTTATTTCTTTTTGTTGTCTGATTGATGAGACCGACTTTTAGTACTATGTTGAACAAGAGTGGTGAGAGTGGGCATCCCTGTCATGTTCCTGACCTTAGGGGAAAAGCTCTCAGTTTTTCTCCATTGAGAATGATATTCACTGTGGGCTTTTCATATATGGATTTTGTGATATTGAGTTATGTTCCCTCTATCCCTATACTGTGGAGAGTTTAATCAAGAAAGGAAACTGGACCATTTTCTTACACCATACACAAAGATAAACTCAAAATGCATGAAAGACCTAAATGTGAGACAGAAATTCATCAAAATCCTAGAGGAGAACACAGGCAGCAACCTCTTCAACCTCAGCTGCTGCAACTTCTTGCTAGACACATCTCCAAAGGCAAGGGGAACAAGAGAAAAATGTACTGTTGGGACCTCATCAAGATAAAAAGCTTCTACACAGCCAAGAAATAGTCAACAAAACTAAAAGGCAAACTATAGAATGGGAGAAGGTATTTGCAACTGTCTTATCAGATAAAGGGCTAGTGTCCAAGGTCTATAAAGAACTTATCAAACTCAACACCTAAAGAACAAGTAATCCAACCATGAAATGGGCAGAAGACATGAACAGACATTTCTCCAAAGAAGACATATAAATGGCCAACAAACACATGAAAAAATGTTCCACATCACTTGGCATCAGGGAAATACCATTCAAAACCAATGAGATACCACCTCACACCAGTCAGAATGGCTAAAATTAACAAGTCAGGAAACACAAATGTTAGCAAGGATGTGGAGAAAGGGGTACCCTCTTACATTGTTGGTGGGAATGCAAGCTGGTACAGCCACTCTGGAAAACAATATGGAGGTTTTAAGAAGTTAAAAAGAACTACCCTATGACTTAGCAATTGCACTACTAGGTATTTACCCCAAAGATACAAATGTAAGGATCTGAAGGGGCACATGCACCCTAATGTTTGCAGCAGTAATGTCCACAATAGCCGAACTATGGAAAGAGCTGAGATTTCCATTTATGGATGAATGTGTAAAGAAGATGTGGTACACACACACACACACACACACACACACACACACACAATGGAATATTACTCAGCCATCAGAAAAGATGAATACTTACCATTTACATCGACAAGGATGGAACTGGAGGGTATTATACTGAGCAAAATAAGTCAATCAGAGAAAGACAATTATCATATGGTTTCACTCATATGTAGAATATAAGAAACAGTGCAGAGAATCATAGGGAAATGGAGGGAAAACTGAATGGGAAGTAATCAGAGTGGGAGAAAAAGCATGAAAGACTCTTAACTGTAGGAAACAAACTGAAGGTTGCTGGAGGCTGCTGGAAGTGGGTGGGTAGATGGGGTAATTGGGTGATGGTCATGTGATGTGATGAGCACTGGGTGTTATTCGCAACTGATGAATTATTGAATTCTACATCTGAAGTTAGTATATCATACATATGTTAAACTCAAAAGAACAGATTCCAAGACATAAAACTACCCAATTCTATTTTTACAATAGGTAGAAGTGGGTTTCAATTAACTAACAACAAAATGATGGGAACCAAAATTGTTAGGAATAACATATTTCTTTAGATATCAAGGGAAATGAAATCTCAAACTCAGAAGAGAGAAACTCATAAAGATGTATTAAAAAATAAGATGAATAAGTGAAGGAACAATGAAAACTAGAATATAGTAATAGGCCAGAGTCTATGACCATGACCTACATCCGACCACAGATGCATCGTCCCCACACATCCTACTTACTATCTTCTTCACAGCACCGGGTTTAGTTCATCTGAGCAGGCCAATCATGTCTTCCCACTCACTATCTGTTTGCATTAAATAATGCACAAAAGATGCCATTCTTTAAAACCACATTCCTACAGAGTCATACATATTTTTACTAGCCAAACAATATCAATTGTAAGGTTTCAATTCTAAGATAAAACGTTCAGCTAGATTTGGGATTATAAAGATATTTAAGTTAAAATGAAGCAGAACTTGAGACTCCATTCAGAAGATAATTATTAATTTTCCTTTCCCTAAAGCCAGAGAAGATTTTTGATTAAATAAATAATAAATAAACAATATTTATTTGATAAATAAAATGGAATAAAATTTTAGAATATGTGCACTGGCAAGCAAAATTATAAAGTCTGTTACTTAGAAATCCTCATGTCTTTCATGAATGAGACCACTCTTTATCTCCACAGTCTTATCAGCAAATCCAGGTGGAATATTGGGAGCTTTTGACTATTCTTCTCTTCTGACAAGAAATGCCAATATTCCTATTACATCAAACACCCTATCACTCTTTTGCATTCCCACTCTGAACAGAGGTAGGGAAAGCACCACTACATCTCTATTTTTCTCATTTAACCAGTTTCTAACCCAAGATTGAGTAGTGAGTGTTCCCTTTTAGGCAATCCTCTTGTTTCACAAATAATTAACCAAGGTCCAGAGTAGTTATTTCACATTCATCTAGCTAGGGCCAAGGCCAGGATTAAAGCCTAGTTCAGCTAGTAATTTCATTTGCATGTCAAATTGCCTCAAGCAAGCAAGTAATCAGGCAATGCATTTTGCACAGAACTTATTAATAGTCACTTTGTGTATTGTCTGAAGACCATCAAACTATTATGAGGTTTTCTTCCCAACAGCTATACAGGATTTTATAACAGGAAATTTACTCTGTAATTAAAACCATAAAAAGCATGCATTTATGACTTTAACAGATCATTAAAATATATGTAAGTACCTTTCTTGGAAAAAGCTGAGTCTTAGAGAGACTTTTCTGTGAGTCATGTATTTTTATAAAGGATATTCAAAAATTTACACTTGCTCTGCCAATCTTTACTGTACACTTCACTACACAAGCAGAAGGCATTCTTTCCACTGTAAAACAGTTTCTTGCTTTATTCTTTTCATGCCATTTGCTCCTATCTGAAATTATCTTGTCTGTTTGCTGCCCTCTGAAAAATGGAAACTCCATAAGGGCAGAAAGTTTGTTTTATTTTTTTTTTCAAAGTAGCAACTCTTATAAATGAATGAACCACAGAATGAATGCAAAGGCACATGTGAAAAAAGGGGGGACATGGCCATCTAATCTAATAAATTGCAAGACTGTTGAATCACAGATCTGTACTTCTGAAACAAATAACGTAATATATTTTAAGAAAAAAGAAAAAGAAGAAGATAACAGGAGAGGAAGAATGAAGGGGAGTAAGTCAGAGGGGGAGAGGAACCATGAGAGATGATGGACTCTGAAAAACAAACTGAGGGTTCTAGAGGGGAGGAGGGTAGGGGGATGGGTTAGCCTGGTGATGGGTATTAAAGAGGGTACATTCTGCATGGAGCACTGGGTGTTATGAACAAACAATGAATCATGGAACACTACATCAAAAACTAATGATGTAATACATGGTGATTAACATAATAAAAAATAAAAAAAAATTTCTTACACAACTTAGAGGATTTTGGACTGTCTTCATAGAGTAGAGGAATTACTAGTAACTTTTATCTGTTGGCCTTTCCCTGGAAAGGAAACCTCAGAAAACTAGTCACAGTTTTGCTGCCTTATATGGATTTGGAAAATTCATTTAACTTAACATTCCCTGAGCTTCAGACTTGAAAATATTAGCACATTTTCTGATTTAATGACAGGATTATTACATAGATGTCTGGTTCCCTTGCATTCAGTTCTATTATTCTCTCCTTCCTCTTCTTGGGATCATCACCATAGCCAATTTTGACTTGGCTGTCACCATTTTGTATCTGGTCAGTGCTGGTTGCCTAGGAAACACAAAGTAATTTCAAATCATCTCAGTAAAAAAATTGAATTGGAACTCTGTGAGTTCTGTTCCCTTCCAGCTTGTCCTGCTCCCAAATTATAAGAGATTCCAAAATCTCATAGAAATTACTCGAGGTTAGTCCTCCCTTGTTTGGAAGAGGCAACAAATATTTTTTTTTTTTTTTTATGAACAGGTGTACAAATTAAAATCTGACAAGATTTTGTTGACAATGAATTTGTAGTTAAAAACTAACTCAAACCAAAACAATCTTCCTAAAGAGAAAGAAGTGTGCCCCAATAGTTGGCATTCACTTTGATTTTGCATTATTTTATCCCCAGGTTGAATGTTATTAATTAGAAATACAATTAATTTATTGACAATTGAAATGCCTCAAGTCACTTTCCCTTAATCTTTAAAGACTTTTCAATTTACCTCGGGAACTGAGAAAGAGGGAGATAAAAAGTTCTCCAAAATGAACATTAAACTGCATTAGCTTTTCTTTGTAGTTAAAGATTTATGTAACTATGTCTCTGAATAGATTATGACCCTGGAGGCTAAAGACAAGTGTTTTGTTTTGTTTTCTTGACATTTCCCAAATTTCAAAATCAGTGCTATTAATTGAAAAATAAGGAAATTATCATTTCTAATAAACATAGTTATTAATGTTTTAAGAGAGGTTTCATGTACATTAAGATAATAAAATCCTCCAAAATCCAAAATTTCTGACAATTTTGTGCTGCCAAGGAGACAGTATAAGACAGAAGTGCTCTCAAGGAAGCAAATCCTGTTTTGTTAACTTTGAATTCCCAGTTTGGTCCATAGCAGGTACTCAGGAGATAAGTCCTGAATTAAAAAAAAAAAAAGTTGAATTTTTAAATAAATTATAAAATATGATATTTATATTTGACATCTTTAGACCCCTTCAATAATTGATCATTTTAAAATTCCTGGAAAATTCAAGATTATTGTCAAAAAAGAAATATAGAGAAAGTTCATATCCATATATACATATATGGATATATATGTATGTATATACATATATGTATATGGATATATATATACACTATATATATATAGGTTTTATATATATTCACTTCTAAGTAGATATTATATATATTATATCTTTTTGTAAGGCAGAATAAACAGATAAGTCAATGGAAAAAGAAAGCAAAAGAGATTTTAGAAACTTATTTTAGGAACATTTCTTTCGGTTTAAAAAAATCACGTTGATGAAATTCAGGAAGAAATTCAGTTTTTTAATATTTTTAGACTTTGAACACCCACACAGAGCACCCTCAGACTCTTTGAATCTGATAGAATTAAAGTGTCCTGTTATATCTGGTCCTAAAATTAAAGCATCCTTTCATATCTGTAGAAACAGCAATAAAATCAATACTGTGAGTAATTTAATTTAAATGGCTATTTTACTGTTTTATTTTGACCTAGAATGATGATATGTCAATATTAATGTGATCATTAAAGTATATTATATTGTGTCTACAGCAACAGTACTCATTTCAGTAGAGTATGATCACTTTTTAAATATGCAGAGCTTGTGCAAATGTCAACATTGATCAAGTTGATCTCTGTGTGTACTCCTAATTGAACATTGAGATAGACTCTTCGTTTTTTCTTCTGCCAATAATAGTTAAGACAATTATGGTTTATCTTGTAGCAGAATGAGTTAATAAATTTTTAACTGAATACAGCTTTTCAAATGCCAGCTTAACAGAGAAGGAATGAAATAAGGAGTGTGTTTATGACTCTTCTCAAAGTATTAAAATCCTTGAAAAAAGTGTGACATTTTGCCTTCACGTGTATATTTTCCTATAGATACTTGGACATTTCTCTGAGATATTTATAGGTGGGATTTTTTTTAAAAATCACAAAAGTTACAATATGTTGACTCTATAGATGGTTAAATGTTATTTTTGTATATGTGATCTCAGTCTAAGTTTGAAAGAAGAGAAAAATAAATACCACATGTTATTAAAAATGTAATTAATTTTTAATTGCTTTTCCCCAAGTTTATTGAAATATAACTGACATATAATATCACACAACTTTAATGTGTGCAGTGTGTTAATTTGATACACTTAGATATTGCAATATGATTACCGTCTTAGTGTTAGCTAAAGTTACTTGTCACCTCAATTAATCACCATTTCTTTTTCATGGTGAGAACACATAAGATTTACTCTATTAGCAACTTTTAAGTATACAGTCCAGTATTGTTAGTTATAAGCACACTGCTGTGCATTAGATCCCTAAAACTTATTTGTCTTCTAACTCAAAATGTGTACTCTGACTAGCATCTCCCTTTTTCCCTCACCTCTGGCCTCTGCAAGTTCAGCTTTTTTAAGATTCTACATGTAAGTGAGTGAGATCATGCAGTATTTGTCTTTCTGTCTGACTTAACCTCACTTAACCTAAAGATCTTGAAGACCAACCATGTTGTTTCAAATGGCAGGATTTCATTCTTCTCAAGGATGGATAATATCTCATTATATGTATTTGCATGTGTATATACCACATCTCCTCTATCCATCTATCCATTGATGGGCAATTAAGTTGTTTCCATATCTTGCCTATTTTGCATAACACTGCAATAAACAGGAGTACAGATATTTCTTTGATATTCTGTTTTCAGTTATTTTGATTATATACCCAGAAGTGGGATTGTTGGATCATATGGTATTGTACTTTAACTTTTTGAGAAACTTCCATACCATTTACCATAGTGGTCGGACCAAATTACATTCCCACCAACAGTGGACAAGGGTTCCCTTTGCTCCACATCCTCGCCACACTTGGTATGTAGCAGGTTTTTGGTTTTGATTTTTCGGGTTTTTTTTGATGATAGTCATTCTAACAGGTTTGAGGCAATATCTCATTAAAGTTTTGATTTGCATTTTCCTGGTGATCTTAAGCCTCTTTTTGTGTACCTGTTGCCCATGTATATGTATTCTTTGGAATAGTGTCTATTCAGTCCCTCAGATTATTTTTAATAAGATTGCTTGGTTTTTGTTGTTTGTTTGTTTTTTGGTTACTGAGTTATATGAATTCTTTATATATTTTGGAAATTAACCCCTTATCAAATATATGGTTTGCAAATATTTCCTTTCATTCAGTAGGTTGCCTTTTTATTCTGTTGATTGTTTCTTTTGCTGTGCAGAAGCATTTTAATTTGATATAGTCCCATTTATTTATTTTTACCTTTGTTGTTTGTACTTTTGTTATCATATTCAAAAAAATCATTACTGAGACCTTTGTCAGGGAGATTTTTCCAATGTTTTCTTCTAAGAATTTTAGTTTCAGATCTTATATCTAAGTCTGTAATCTATTTTTAGTTCATTTTTGTGAGTGATATAAGATAGGAGTCCATTTCTTTCTTTGCATGTGGTTATGCCATTTTCCCCACCCCATTACTGAAGAGACTATTCTTTCCATATTGAGCATTTTAGGATCCCTTGTCAAATATTAGTCAACTGTAGATGCAGACATTTATCTCTGGGCTCTCAATTCTGTTCTATTGGTCTATATGTCTATTTTTTTGCCAGTACCATACCATTTTGAATACTATAGTTTTGTAGTATAGTTTGAAATCAGGAAGTGTCGTGTCTCCAGCTCTGTTCTTCCCTACTGTACCTTCTGAGGCTCTCTTAGACCCTGTATGAATGTACCTGCTCCATATTTCTTGCTCCCTCTTGTGGCAGAATTCTTAAGCTTGTATGTTTTAGATCCTTACAACACACCAAGCTGGCTACTGCTAAGCCTCTCTGTTGTTCTCCTACAAGTGGCACTACAGCTCAAGTTTGAGGTTTTTCCCTGGTCCACAGACTTCTGTATGTGCGTCCTGTCTACCAGAACTCTCACAGCCTGAGTGCAGAGAGAGAAAGCCAGCCACAGAGCAAGGGGAGGTGTTGCTTGGCACCTGGGAGCTGGGGTGTCTTTGGGTCACCTGAGGGGAAACTGTGGGTGAGGCTTTTCCTACAACTATCGACAGAATGCAGTCAGCAAGAACCATGTTTCTTTAATGTCCCCTGAGAGTCTAATATGCAGCTTTCTTGATTTATTCCATTCACAGAGAGCTACCACTTCAATACTGTGAGATCAGATGTTGTGAGAGAGAAACGAGTCTCTTCAGCAGCTTCCTACACAGCTGAGGAAGCCAGGCATTTACCCACTGGATCTCTCTTTACTCTGTGGGAGAAACCACAGGCTTTCTAGTTTAGCCCTAAGCTGTGCCGCCATGGAGGAGAGATCATGCTGGCAGAGTCAAATTGTTCCGCTTACCCATTCTTATGCATCCAAACTCATTTGTTGTTGTTGAGGGTTTTGTTTGTTTCTTGTTCTGTTTGTTTTGTTGTTGTTGTTATTGTTGTTTCTCCATTGGAGTGGTGGAACGTCTCATCTTGAAACCCTTGCCCATAGGTGACCACCAAGTCAGTGCTCTGCGGTCTCTTCAGGACCACAGCCAGGACAGGCTAGAATTGGTTTGCAGTCTTCTGTGGGTTCCACACTTGGCACCGAATTCTATTGCCTAGTGCCCAGGTGGGCGACTTCTCCCAGGTTCCTTGGCATATGGTGCTGGATCCCACAACTCCCACAAAAGCACTTCTGTTGTTGGATGAATGCTTAAGAGGGGGTTAAAAAATGAGGGATGGCTTTTGCTGCCATGATGCTGACATCACTCCCAAATTATTTTTTTATTTTGCCTTAAAAATTGTAAACCATTTAATCTCTATTTTTCCAGATGAAGAAATTCAAGTTTAATTATTCAACCTCACATAGCTAGGAAATAAACAAGCTTGGATTTAACTCAAATCTCTGTGATACCCAGCTCTGTAAGAAAACTATAAAGTTTAAGTTCAATAGAATATTTCCTCAAATTTGATTTGTAGGCCACCTTTCATGTCAAAACCAGACCCTTATAATGTGGTTAAATATAAAATCAAGAGGATTGAGGAAGGTGGATGTAGAATTCTAACCCCGCCTTCAGATGTTTCTTTGGAACTACTCATGTTCAGGTATTTTATTAGAATTAAAGAATAGATATCACGTGAATAGGTACTATAAACACAAATAGATATTCCTTATTAACATCATCATTATATCAATATATTATTATATTTATTATTTTAACTATTTTTTGTTAAAACCTACTATTTTTAAACAATTTTTTTAAAGATTTTTTTTTTTATTAGACAGGGAGAGAGTACAAGCAGGGGGAGCAGCAGGCAGAGGCAGAGGGTGAAGCAGACTCCCCGCTGAGCAGGGAGCCGGATGCAGGACTCGATCCCAGGACCTCGGGATCATCACCTGAGCTGAAGGCAGATGCTTAACTGTCTGAGCCACCCAGGTACCCCAAAGCCTACTATTTTTAAACATGATGCTAAATGCCTTACTTGTGTTATTAATCTTAGCAACAAAGCTGGGAGATTGTAATTATTAATAGCTTGATTATACAAAATGAGGAAACTAATCCACAGAAAAGTGAGGTCAATTGTTCAAAATGCATAGTTAATGTACCAATAATTGATAAAATTCAAAGTAACACCAAGGGGAGATATGCTCCAGAGCCTCAAATTTTAAAAACAGTCAATAATTAGTGGTTTAAAAATTAGATCAACATCACTAATTAGCAACAGAATACTAAAATTGGGGGGAAGTAATCGACAGATTAATTTATAATAAGGGATAAAAACATGTTTGGCTTTTTTCAAACTTTGGCCTGAAAGTATTAAATGCATTAAACTCTTTTTCTCTACAAATAATGGCAAGAAAATGTGAAACATAACATTCACCTAACTAATAATGAAACACATTAAAATGAAAAGGATCTTTTCCTGACTGTTGAATGGGCAAGCTGATGAAGCTACTTGTTGGAGTATTTTATCTTTTGAGCTATTTGATAATATTCATCAAAATAAAAAGCAAACATACCCTTTATTTAAAAAGCCTAATAGTTAATAAATCCAAAATGTATATTAAGATAAATGGAAAAATGTCCATGGACAAATATTGTCATTATAGACTAATATAATAAAAAATAAGAAACAAACTAAATACTTTTTTTATTATATAGTAGCTTGGTGAAATAGTGTTTTATCTATTTATACTATAGTTACCTTTTACCTGTTATACTATATTATGTATGTGTATGTGTGTCCATGTGTTTTAATATACATATTCAATATGTTCAATTAAATATGCTAAATTTAATTTATAAGTTTAAATTAAATGAAATTAATAAATGATAACTTTATTAAATTAAAAATATTTATTAAATGTAAACAAATATATTTAAGATGTGTTAATTAAATTCATTGTTTATATAACATGCATCAAAGCATATATGTACATATGTATTCCTATGTGCATAAATAAGAGTAAAATGCTATGAAAAAAACCTTCCAAAGTTTGATGATAGTTGTTTCACTTGATGACATAATTAGAAAAAATTTTGCTTTCTTTTGTATTGTTTCTATGTTGTGAAATTTTCTGTGGTGGGTTTGTAGCTCTTTGTAAACAGAAAATACAAATAAATGAAATATGAAAATGTACTTTAAATGTATTTTTGATGTTTTCTATGTACACTTATTTTTTTCCTGTATTTTGACCTTGGTGTTGTGAGTCTGCTAAAACATGAAATAATAGAAATTCCTATAAAAGAAAAATAGAAATGTGTCTTCACATATTTTTCAATTTTTAAATGTATCATTATGAAACCTATTATTACCAATACTAATTTTTTTATTTATTGTAATTTAATTTATACCTTAAAACTTGAAATGTGTTCAAATTTGTAGGTTGTTTCACACACAGAAGAACTATGTCTATAAGTACTCTGAATTCTCAGTCTATTATTTTGTTTAAGCAAATATTAGTCCATTTTCTGTGTCTGACCATATTCAAGGGTTTTAAAGAAAATTTGGAAAGCATTTTTATTCATATTCTTAAGTCCTAGGTCATCTTGTATTTTGTAGATGAGATATGATTATTGCACCTTTATCTTGCATGGGAACATGGTATTAGTCATAAAATTTTCTGTTAACAATGATCTTACTGATTTATTGCCGTTATAAATTTGCTAAGTTATTTTCCTTTTTGCAAAATACTATTACCTTTTAGTTTTGCAAATAGTTTGGCCTTTTTGTTTGTTTAAAGGTTTTATTTATTCATTGGAGAGATAGCACACAGAGGGAGAGTGGGAGGGAAAAGCAGACTCCCTGCTGAGCAGGGAGCCCAATGTGAGACTCGATCCCAGGGTCCTGGAATCATGACCTGAGCCGAAGGCAGACGTTTAACCAACTAAGCCACCCAAGTGCCCCTAGTGTGGCCTTTTGTTTTACAAAATCAGTAATATTATTGAGTAGCTAATTTGTTTTGCGTCATAATTTATGAATGCTGTGTAGGTAGCATTAACGTACCAAAGAACAAACTGTGAGAGAGCCTAGATTTCAGATCCATCCTTACCATTCTTTAGCTACCTAAACTTAAATGTCTTCATGTCTTCAAATATCATCTCCAGTTTCTTCATCCTTTTAGCAAATTGAACCAGAATTCTTCCACCTCTCTAATTTCTAAAGAAGTGAGGTACAAAACAAAGAGAAAGAAAGCATTTCAGGTGTGGTTTCTGGGCTCAGCCTCTCAAATGGTGGGTTACTGTTTCACACACTATCAGCTTACAATAGAAAATATGACACTGTTTCATTCTTACACCCAGTGAATATTTGAATACCTAAAAATGATCTAGTGTGGATATAGTCTTTGTGCTGTTTAAGAAGCTAACTAGGTCCACATATTGTAACTTGAGTGTAGAAGGAAAATGGTGTATTCTCTGACTCTCCTTTTTAATTGCTTTTATCCCCCCATGCTGTGGATGAATAAACTATTTCTTTTTTTTTTCTTTTTAAAGATTTTATTTATTTGACAGAGAGAGACACAGCAAGAGAGGGAACACAAGCAGGGGAGTGGGAGAGGGAGAAGCAGGCTTCCCATGGAGCTCGATCCCAGGACCCTGGGATCATGACCTGAGCCGAGGGCAGACACTTAACGACTGAGCCACCCAGGCACCCCTAAACTATTTCTTTTTATTGTTTCCCTAATACTACTTTAAAATATTTTATTATTATTTTTCTCTAAAACCAGAGCAACATAAAAGGCTGTCTTTTGCAGTTCGCATTGGGGCACTAGTTTGAGTTTGAAACGAAGAAATGGTTTTATTGTGGCTAGAGTTCTTTATATAAATACTCCCCAGCATTTTTTTTCCTCATATAGAAGACCTACTTCTCCAGAAAGAAAAAGTTTTGTCTTGCTGTATCTGTCTTAATGATATTATGTTTATGGGACTAAGTATTAAGACTGGTACATAAGAGCACTCTTTGTTTCCTTGTATTTTCCTTATAATTTCAAATAAGCTATATTTAATTTTAATAAGTAATAATTATAAATCAGGCCTTTTTATTATCAGAAACACTCATCAATCCACTAAGCGGGGGTTGAGATATTAAGACATATCTCCCTTGTTTATGTGATTGGCTTAAAAAAATCAAGGAATATGGGGCACCTGGGTGGCTCGGTAGGTTAAGAGTCTGACTTAGGCTCAGGTCATGATCTAGGAGTCCTGGGATCAAGCCCGCCTCAGGCTCTGCACTCAGCGGAGAGTCTGCTTCTCTCCTTTCCTCTCCTTCTATCCCTCCCCCTGCTTGTGCTCTCTCTCTCTCAAATAAATAAATTAAAAATCTTAAAAAAAAATCAAGGAATGTGGTGACATCAGCATAGATTTGCTTTTATAAATATTAAATCTGTAGTTTATCATACCTGCAACATTCTGAGGCAATAGTGAGATGATAAAGGGAGCACTGGAATCATAAAGAATGCTTAATCACATGAGTTTTGGAATTAAAACAGCATTTGAATTCTTGTTCTGTGATTTTAGAAAGTTAAGTAACTTCTCATCTGTAAATGGGAGGCAATCATGTAAACATCCTCATCTGTAAAAGGTGGTAATAAGATAGAAGTTCCTCAAAGGGTTTTTGAAGGGATAATGTCTATACAGGGTAAATGATTATCTAGCATCCAGGTAACAGTCAATAAATGGTATCTATACTTGCCAAGTGTAGAAAGGGAGAAGAAGAAGAAATGAAAACAGGGATAAAGAACTAGCTTCAGAGCTCACTAGCAAGTCATCTTGGGCAAAGTGCTTGAATTCTCTACACCTTAATTTTCACACCTAAAATATAAAGATGAACATGCCTATATCTAACTGTATTAGTTTCTGTTACCACATAACCAATTGCCACAAAGCTAGTGGCTTAGTCATTAGGCTACTCAGTAGTGCCCATTTCTTATTTTACAGCTTGTTTAGGCTGGAAGTCCAATCACAATGAAGCTGAATTTTTTCCTCAGGGTTTCTCTAGGCTGCAGCCAAGGTGCCAGTTGGTCTACATCCACATCTGGAGGCTCACTGGGCAGGAATCTGTTTCCAAGCTTATTCAGGTTGTTTGGAAGAATTTATTTCCTTGTGGTTGCATGACTGAGGACCCTGGCTTCTTACTGGCTATCAGGTGGAAACTACCCTCATGTCTGACTCTGCCCACAGCGTCCTGCCAACTGGCATTCTCCACCGATCCTCTCACATTACTTAAAGGTGAACAGCAGAATCTCTCACCCCAGTGTGAAAAGATGGAGTCCTATAGAACATAATGCAATCTTGTGTGTCACATCTCATTATAGTTGCCTTACAATGGAACCTAATCAAGGGAGTGACAGCTGGCTCATCACCTTGGCCATTTCTATTGGCTAATAGCAAGTCCTGAATTCCCCCTTTAGTGAAGCGTGAAGGATTTTTTTTTTAAGATTTTATTTATTTATTTGGAAGAGAGAGACACAGCGAAAGAGGGAACACAAGCAGGAGGACGGTCAGAGGGAGAAGCAGGCTTCCCACTGAGCAGGGAGCCCCATGCGGGGCTTGATCCCAGGACCCTGGGACCATGACCCGAGCCGAAGGCAGACGCTTAAGGACTGAGCCACCCAGGCGCCCCAACGTGAAGGATTTTACAAGTGTTGGACTGATTGATTGTTACCTTACATTATGTCTGCCACATTATATCGTAGGTTTTGGGGAATACAAAATGATCAAAATATATGTGTATGTATGTAATTATAGTTTTTCTAAACTTTAAAGTATTATGCAAAGCTAAGAAGGCATTAGCTTTTGATACACTATTTCGAGCAGAATTTATCTTATTAATACTGAGCTAAAAGTCTAAAAAGATCTTCAACCAACAAAGAACATTTCTGGTATATGTATGAAAAAGTAGATGGATGGATAGATAAATATTCTATGATTAATGCAGCAAAGTAGATGTACACATCTTTGAAAAGATCACCAAATATACTAAGTAATTACATGCTAAGTGGATGCAAAAAGGAGGATGCTGAATTTAGTTAATTTTTGCCCTTTTAACATCTCACATAACTTAATTGAATTATATTTTGTCATAGTCATTTTGAGTAAATTTGAAACATTAGAAAGTTTGATTATGAATAAACTATTTTTACTGTTTCCCTAATATTACTTTAAAATATTTTACTATTATTTTTCTCTTTAAAGTGAGTTTTACTAATACAGAGGAAATAATATTAAAAAATAAAGACATGGAACATAGATGAGTGCATATTTACTTCCAGAGAACTGTAATTTTTGAAGTAGCTCCCATATATAACATTTTATTGTGGTGACATAGTATTTTAAAAAAGATATCTCCATTTGGCATTGGTTTGATACTATTCTTTCAATAAATATGTTTCAAAATCTCATTAAAAGATTGGCTAAAACTTGGCTTTACCTTTATATAATTTAGAGTTTATGAAAGAATTTCCAGAAGCTTTTTAAACTTTCATGTAGCATAATAATAAATATTAATCCTGGTTGGTATGGACTTCATAGAAATGCCAGAAACCTGCCAGTAAGCTATGAGGATTGAAATACTAACTAGAAACAGTAACTCAAAAATATGTTGTAATCCTGAATTCATCGTAGTAACTACTTTGAGCCTTTTTTGTCAACAGAAAGTATAAATGGGAAATGATTTCTCTAGGAGACAATATGTGGACAGGTCTTCTTTAGAAAGGGCATACATGCTTTCAACTCATGATTTAAACATGGTTTAAAAGGTCACACATAGTAGTCTTCTAAATTATTTTGTATGGTGCAAAAGTATCTGTTTTATTCTTCAACCAATTCAACTGAAATGTATTACTTCTTTTTCTTTTTCTTTTTTTTAAGATTTTATTTATTCATTTGAGACACAGAGATACAGAGAGAGACAGAGCATGAGCAGGGAGAGAGGCAGAGGGAGAGGGAGAAGCCAACTCCCCGCTGAGCCAGGAGCCAGATGTGGGGCTCGATGCGGGGCTCAATGCAGGGCTGGATCCCAGGACCCAGGGATCATGACCTGAGCCGAAGGCAGATGCTTAACCATCTGAGCCACCCAGGCGCCCCACTTTTTTTTCTTATAGTGGGAACAGAAGCAGAAAATTTTAAGATATTTTAAAGAAAATTATCCTGTTATGATTTTAATACATTTTATCACATAATAGCATTTGAAATTTATTTCTTTGTGCCAGAAATTAATGTAATTTTCCATATATTAACCTTATGTTTTTCAACAATTCTGAGAGGAAAATACCCACAAGGAAGCTAAGATGCATGAAATTGAATAATTTATCCAAAGTCACACAGCTATTTAATGGCAAAGTGAGGATTTGAACCCAAGCAGTCTGACTGGAGAGTACTTGTGTTTATCAAATATGCTCAATTGACTTCAAACATCATATTTATTCTTCTGATATATGAATTCATAATCTACTTATTAAACTTAATATTAGCGTGATAGCACTATATTGACAGAATCTCAGAGAAATGGTATTCTTCTCAATTTTTTTTTTCATAGATGTGGGTTCATTTTAATGGGGGTAGCAACTTTAAAAGGAGGAAAAAAGATTTCCAAGATGCTTTTAGACCAACTAAAGTGGTTAATGGAATAAATAAGTTTGAAAATCACCAATGAATAGCTGACCAGAAAATAACACATTTCTGCACTAATAAACTGTAGTTATATGATTCTGGAAACTCAAAAATTAATGAGGAAATTTATTACTATTTCTTCTTAATCTACAACTGTGTTTGCTATTTTTAATGAAATCTAGACAATGTGCTTTACTGTGCGTGTGTGTGTGGGTGGGTGGGTGCTTGAATTGGTCAATGTGTTTTTACCATGCAGTTTAATAAAATCACTATAGAGTTAGAAAATAGGCAAGGATTCACATTCTGGCTCTGTTAGCCATTTTTGGATAATGCTACATAAATAAACTGACCCAAAAAAGAAAACAAATGAATAAAATAAATAAACCAAGCAGGTAAATAGGTAAAAATCTTGATTGACATTCTATCTTAAACTTGGATGAATTTGTTACGTTTTAGACTTAATTCATATACCAGTATAGTTGGCTAATTATCAGATCCCCAAACATTTTGGAGGTTAAGCTAAAAAGGAAGAGATTGTGGAAAGTGTGGAGAGATTTTTAACTATAGAAATGACAAAAACCTATGCTGATCAGAAGACTTTCTTCCCTAAGCACTATGATCACTCTTTGCTTTTTTATTATATTTGCATGACCTTGTGGTAACCTAAATTACTTTTTCTCCAAAGCGGAATGTGCAAGATAATCCAATGCAGTACAAGAAGAAAATACCAAAGCATCTATTTATATTGTTATTTTACCTAAATAAGCAAAGACAATGTTAATGCTTGCAATAAAATTAACTGAATTCATGAATCATCTAAGTACATGCCATAGCCCATGAGGCAGAAGGGGAAAAGGGAAGTTCCAAAGGTAAGGGCAGCGGTGCCTTTAAAGCACAGAGTTTACTTTGGCCAGTTAAGTATATTACTGCATTAAGTTATCTATTTTTAAGTATTTTAATCCTCAGAAAATGGATAATTTAAAAATATTACCTACAGGGGTCCCTGGGTGGCTCAGTTGTTAAGCGTCTGCCTTCGGCTCAGGTCATGATTCCAGGGTCCTGGGATCCAGCCCTGCATCGGGCTCCTGGCTCCGCCGGAAGCCTGCTTCTCCCTCTCCCACTGCCACTGTTTGTGTTCCCTCTCTTGCTGTGTCTTTCACTGTCAAATAAATAAAATCTTTAAAAAATATATATATAACCTATTAACAAATGGTAAATTTAAAATAGCATTCATAAAGCAAACTCCAGAATTAAACAAGAAGGTGGCTGGTCCATACTTTCACTCCTACTCTTGAATGAGCATTTTATCAACACATTACATTAAATGTAATGACAATATATCAGAAATGACAACTTTTGACATATGAATTTACATTCTCATTAAAAATGAGCCTTTCTCAAAGTGGATATTGAATAATGTATTTATTGATTCTTTGGGTATTATATGTTTAGCTATGATAGAAGTAACAATTAAATATTAAAGTGAACTAAGAATCTAATCGTAGAACATTGCTCTCATTAAAACCATTAAATCCATTAGGAGTGAAGGGGAGTGGGAGATACAGCCTTCCAGTTACAGAATAAATAAGTCATAGGGATAAAAGGCACAACATGGGGAATATAGTCAACGGTAGTGTAATAACGTTGTATGGTGACAGATGGTAGCTACAATTGGGGTGAGCACAGCATAATTATAGACTTGTCAAATCCCTATATTGTACACCTGAAACTAATGTAACATTGTGTGTCAACTATACTTCAGTAAAATAAAAATAAAAAATAAAATAAAGAAAAAAGTAAATTGAAAAAGAAAATGTATTTTATATATATATATATATACACAATGGAATAATATCAGATATAATAAGGAAAATCCTGTCATTTGTGACAATATGGATGGAATTTAAGCCCTTATGCTAAGTGAAGTGAATCAAACAGAAATAATAATAATAATGGAGAAAATGTTTTTTTATAATTCATAAATGAAATATGCTAAATTTTTGTTAATCTTAGAACTTTTATCCTTATCTCTGTCTTACAGATTATAATGTATTAGTAAAATAGTACATATATAAGTTATAAAAATATATAAATAAATATAATTTTGTTTGCTAATTTGGATTTGAGATTTCTTTTTTTTCCTGAGAGACAATTTACATAATGTAAATATTTGGAAAAATTTATTCTGAATAACCTGTATTTATCTTATTTCTATATGTAATACATTTAAAATAGCCCAAACATGTACAACTATACATGTAAAATATAAATTATTTATTAAACCCACAGGTCCTTTTATTTAAAAGATTTTATTTATTTGTTTGACAGAGAGAGAGAGACAGCGAGAGACAGAACACAAGCAGGAGAAGGGGGAGAGGGAGAAGCAGGCTTCCCTCGGAGCAGGGAGCCCAAAGTGGGCCTCCATCCCAGGACCCTGGGATCATGACCGGAGCCGAAGGCAGATGCTTAATGACTGAGCCACCCAGGCGCCACCCCCACAGGTCCTTTTAAGAACTTTAATGTATTTTGAACATTGCTTTGTCATCAAATATTGTTTTACTTCCCTCTTTCTGTACATTCTGGTTACTTTTAGTTTTTGATGTTATAAATATCATCAGCCTTCCCTCTGTAGGGCTCTCATGGCCAACCTATTCTTCAATGACTTCATTAAATTCAACATACAAATGTTTTTACCCTTCTTCTACCCCAGACATGTCTCCTCCTTTCTTGAAAAAAATTCCTTTTCTCTTGTTTTTCTGATACAGAAAACTCTTCGGTTTTCATTTTCAATCCCTGACTGCTTCTTGCCATCTTTCTAGGATTATTCTCCTCTACTTGGACATTAAATTTTTGAGTTCCTCTGAGATTTGCACTGTACCTCTGCCTTTCTCACTCTCTCTGCCCTACATAGTCCCCTCAGATTATCTAACTCACACCCAGGAATCCATTTATTACTTACAAAAATAAGAAATCATATCTTTTAGCACAAATCTCTCTTCTGAACTCACAATCTGTATATCCAGCTGCCTTCTTTATATATTCTTGTAAATGTCTCATAGTCTCCAGAAATCCTATTTTCAAAGGAAAATTAATGATCTCCATCCAGTTCTCTCTGGCAATTCTTCAGAAAACTTTGTTGATAAACCATAAATTCAGGAATCAACTTGAATAATTCTGCTTCCTCATTCACATGTGAATTTTTCCCTCTTAATATATCTAGAAACCTATTAATTGGCCACTCTCCCTACCTCTATTCAAGTCCAAGCCACCATCATCCTCATGGAGCCAAATGCAGTAGTTTCTCCTTGGGTTTATGTCAATGCCCTTGTGAATGTCTCCATTCTAAGCTTCCATCATGGCCAGAGAAATATTTTGAAATGCTAGATTTAATTATGTCAGTGCCCATCACTATCTCCTCACCATTTAAAGGTAACTCCTATTAGGAGCTAAAAGACTCAGTCCCCACCTTTGTCTCAAGACAACCTCCTTACCATAACTACATGTTATCCCATTTACTCTGACATCACTAAACTACTTTCAGTTACTTGTAGTTTTCACACTTATTCCTCAGTGTTCAGTACACCTCTGGTTGCATGTGTTCCAGATATTCCTTGTTTATTAACTTATTCTCATGCTTCTAATAGCAGATTGGGATTTACCTGCAGGAAAATTTTTCTTTGGTCTCCCTAACTAGGTCATGACATTTTTATTATCACAGGCACACATGGCTTTTCTTCATGAGATTTACCCCAGTTGCAATTTTATATTTGTATAATTATTTAATAAGTGCTTGTCTTTACCTATATATTTATAGCAACACTCTGTGCCATTCCTGGCTATTTTCTTAGGATAAATTTTCAGAACTGGAATTTCCGAGTAAGGGGGACACATTCTGCACTAGAGCTCTGAATAGGTGTGTTCCAATCTTTCTTCAGAAAGAAATATTGAGGGCGCCTGGGTGGCTCAGTTGGTTAAGCGACTGCCTTCGGCTCAGGTCATGATCCTGGAGTCCCTGGATCGAGTCCCGCATCGGGCTCCCCACTCAGCGGGGAGTCTGCTTCTCCCTCTGACCCTCCCCCCTCTCATGTGCTCTCTCTCTCTCATTCTCTCTGTCTCAAATAAATAAATAAATAAAATCTTTAAAAAAAAAATAAAAAATAAAAAAAAAGAAATATTGAGGGGCGCCTGGGTGGCTTAGTAGGTTAAGCCACTGATTCTTGATTTCAGTTCAGGTCATAATCTCGGGGTTGTGAGATGGAAACCTGTGTTGGGCTTCATGCTCTGGAGTCTGCTTGAGATTCTCTCTTTCTCTTTTCCTCTGCCCCTCCCCTGGCTCACACTCTCTCTAAATAAATACATGAATAAATCAATAAAAATGTCTTTAAAAAAGAAAGAAAGAAAGAAACAAACAAACAAATGAACAAAGGAGAGGAGAGAAAGAAAGAAAGAAAGAAAGAAAGAAAGAAAGAAAGAAAGAAAGAAAGAAAGAAAGTAAAGACTGATTTGCAATTTAGCAGCATCTGTGAATTATTTTCTTCACTGCAGTGGAAATTTGATACTTTCATTATATTATTAAAATGATGAGGATTATGAATACCAATGGAAAAATGGTTCCAGAAAAGTGATATAACTGCCACCACTGGTGCCAAATACTATCTCCATGGGAAAAGAGCTTTTATAATATTAATTAATAATGCTTTCACAAATATGACTTCTGCAGGAAAAGAAAAAAAAGAGTTGATTTCCATCATGTACTTTGATGAGTAAATAGTATGATTTGAGATGTCAATGTTGAGAATCACTAGCCTGGAACATCTTTTGGTTTAAAATGAATAATATCATAAAAAGAAACATTTTCTTAAAATTTTTTATTGTTATGATAATCACCATATATTACATCATTAGTTTGGGATGTAGTGTTCCATGATTCTTGTTTGTGCATAAAACACAGTGCTTGAGGCAGAACGTGCCCTCTTTAATACCCATCACCAGGCTAACCTATTCCCCCACCCCCCTCCCCTCTAGAACCCTCAGTTTCTTTTTCAGAGTCCATCACATCTCATGGTTGGTCTCCCCCTCCAATTTTCCCCCTTCATTCTTCACCTCCTGCTATCTTCTTCTTCTTTCTTTTTTTCTTAACATGTATTGCATTATTTGTTTCAGAAGTACAGGTCTGAGATTCAACAGTCTTGCACAATTCACAGCACTCGCCATAGCACATACCCTCCCCTATATCTAACACCAAACCACCCCATCCCTCCCACCCCCCACCACTCCAGCAAACCTCAGATTGTTTCCTGATATTAAGAATTCCTCATATCAGTGAGGTCATATGATACATGTCTTTCTCTGATTGACCTATTTCACTCAGCATAAAACCCTCCAGTTCCATCCACATCATGGCAAATGGCAAGATCTAATTCCTTTAGATGGCTGCATAATATTCCATTGTGTATATATACCACTTCTTCTTTATCCATTCATCTGTTGATGGACATCTTGGCTCTTTCCACAGTTTGGCTATTATGGACATTGCTGCTATAAAAATTGGGGTGCACGTACCCTTTCGGATCCCTACATTTGTATCTTTGTGGTAAATACCCAGTAGTGCAATTGTTGGATCGTATGGTAGCTCTATTTTCAACTGTTTGAGGAATCTCCATACTGTTTTCCAGAGTGGTTGCACCAGCTTGCATTCCCACCAACAGTGTAGGAGGGTTCCCCTTTCTCCACATCCCCGCCAACATCTGTCGTTTCCTGACTTGTTAATTTTAGCCATTCTGACGGGTGTGAGGTGGTATCTCATTGAGGTTTTGATTTGGATTTCCCTGATGCCGAGCAATGTTGAGCACTTTTTCATGTGTCTGTGGGCCATTTGGATGTCTTCTTTGGAAAAATGTCTGTTCATGTCTTCTGCCCATTTCTTGATTGGATTATTTGCTCTTTGGATGTTGAGTTTGATAAGTACTTTAAAGATTTTGGATACTAGCCCTTTATCTGATAGGCCATTTGCAAATTTTTTCTCCCATTCTGTCGGTTGTCTTTTGGTTTTGTGGACTGTTTCCTTTGCTGTGCAAAAGCTTTTTATCTTGATGAAATCCCAATAGTTCATTTTTGCCCTTGCTTCCCTTGCCTTTGGAGATGTTTCTAGGAAGAAGTTGCAGTGGCGGAGGTCGAAGAGGTTGCTGCTGTATTCTCCTTTAGGATTTTGATGGACTCCTGTCTCACATTGAGGTCTTTCAACCATTTGGAGTCTATTTTTGTGTGTGGTGTAAGGAAATGGTCCAGTTTCATTCTTCTGCATGTGGCTGTCCAGTTTTCCCAACACCATTTGTTAAAGAGACTGTCTTTTTTCCATTGGACATTCTTTCCTGCTTTGTCAAAGGTGACTTGACCATAGAGTTGAGGGTCCATTTCTGGGCTATCTATTCTGTACCATTGATCTATGTGACTGTTTTTGTGCCAGTACCATACTGTCTTGACGATGACAGCTTTGTAATACAGCTGGAAGTCCGGAATTGTGATGCCGCCAACTTTGTTTTTCTTTTTCAACATTGCTCTGGCTATTTTGGGTCCCTTCTGGTTCCATACAAATTTTAGGATTATTTGTTCCATTTCTTTGAAAAAAGTGGATGGTATTTTGATGGGGATTGCAGTGAATGTGTGTAGAGTGCTCTAGGTAGCATGGACATCTTCACAATATTTGTTCTTCCAATGCATGAGCATGGAACATTTTTCCATTTCTTTGTGTCTTCCTCCATTTCTTTCATGAGTATTTTATAGTTTTCTGAGTACAGATCCTTTGCCTCTTTGGTTAGATTTATTCCTAAGTATCTTACGGTTTTGGGTGCAATTGTAAATGAGATTGTCTCCTTAATTTCTCTCTCTTCTGTCTTGCTCTTGGTGTATAGGAATGCCACTGATTTCTGTGCATTGATTTTATATCCTGCCACTTGACTGAATTTCTGTATGAGTTCTAGCAGTTTTGGGGTGGAGTCTTTTG
>NW_027397093.1:19276899-19304291 GCF_003265705.2 Callorhinus ursinus | reverse complement strand
ACTAAAAATATCCAAAACATTATCATTTCCATATGTAATTAATGTAAAAATTATCGAGATATCTGCATCCTTTTGTTGTACCAAGTCTTTAAAAATGTATATTTCATGCACACAACACATCTCAACTCAGACTAGCCACATTTCAGGGTTCACGGCGCCATTGAATCACAGACCTCTACCTCTGAGACAAATAATACATTATATGTTAAAAAAAAAAGAAGACGATAGTAGAAGGGGAAAAATGAAGGGGTGGAAATTGAAGAGGGAGACGAACCATGAGAGACTATGTACTCTGAGAAACAAACTGAGGGTTCTAGAGGGGAGGGGGTGGGGGGATGGGTTAGCCTGGTGATGAGTATTAAAGAGGGCACATATTGAATGGAGCACTGGGTGTTATATGCAAACAATGAATCATGGAATACTACATCAAAACCTAATGATGTGGGGTGCCTGGGTGGCTCGGTTGGTTGGACGACTGCCTTCGGCTCAGGTCATGATCCTGGAGACCCGGGATCGAGTCCTGCATCGGGCTCCCTGCTCAGCGGGGAGTTTGCTTCTCCCTCTGACCCTCTTCCCTCTTGTGCTCTCTGTCTCTCATTCTCTCTCTCTCAAATAAATAAATAAAATCTTTAAAAAAAAAACCTAATGATGTAATGTATGGTGATTAACATAACATAATAAAATAAAAAAATAACAAATAAATAAATAAAATAAAATATATTGTGAAAAAATTAGTTTTTTTAAAATTTTTTGGTATGATGACTAGAATATTAAAAAGTACCTATAAGGCTCATATGATGTTTCTAGTGGACAAGTACCATAGTAAACAATGAGTTCTGCAGGGTTCTTCTGTCTGCCAACTCAGATCCCCCTAGCTAATGTCTGAAATTCCACCAGGTTTGGCATAGTGAAAGGGAAGGAGATAAAGTTATGATATAGAAAGCTGGAAGTGCTAATATCTAATCAAAGTAGGTGTAATGTGAGTAATTACTTTCATAGTGCATAAAGCCAATGATTCACCTTAAGGGGGTGCTACTGATAATTGATGAGATCCTTTCCTGTGTTGGCTCAAAGATGGTCAGCTGGAGTGAAGGAAAGAAAAGTAGATTATGAAGATATAAGGGATGGATTAAAGGAAAGGCATTACTTGCAGAATGGGATGGCAGAGGAAGGCTGCAGGGCGTTGATGCCTATGAAAGCAGAAAATGATTTTTATTACTTTGTAAATTTGGACAACACCTACCTTCAATTAGGCCATAACATAAGTAGCTATATTCTCATTATAAGCTGCAGAGCCAGCCATTTCTTCAAAGATTAAAAAAAAAAAATTCTGCTTTAAAAAATGATTTAAAGCAGAGTTCTCAGGAGAGAGTTCTTCATCTGACAGTTTCTGTTTTAGTGAATGTAAACACTAACATGACATTAAATCCAAACCTCTTTTATCTACATTATATTACAATCACTATTTTGTCAAAAAGTGATTTTTCAAATAAATTGCTGTGGAGAAGTAAAGATATCTAGTCTAATACATCATGGATGCACTTATGCCAAGCAAATATTTTGCAAATGCCAACAATTTTTTTTCTTTTCCTTTCGGACAATAAGGGTTTGTTTTTTATCAAAAATAATAAACTAATAATAACAGCAAAAGAAATATTCACTCATGTGGCATATCCATACTGTGCAAGCATTTAGAGTGAGGTATAGTGAAAAAGCTGGGCTCAAAAATTAATGATTCTTTTCCATCCTTGTTATGATTATTCTTACCAACTTTTGAAATTAAAAATCAATGACTAAGTAACATTCCATTGTGTATTTCACATCTTCATCTATTCATCTATTGAAGGACACTTGAGCTGCTTCCATATCTTGGCTATTGTAAATAATGTTGCTATAAACACTGGGGTGCATGTATCCCTTTGAATTTGTGTTTTTGTATATTTTCAGGCAAATACCCAGTAGTACAATTACTGGATTGTAGCTAGTTCTATTTTTCACTTTTGAGGAATGTCCGTACTGTTCCTCAGTACTGAATCTCCACAGTGGTTGCTTCAGTTGGCATCCCCACCAACAGTGTATGAGATGTGAAATAGGTAATGGGGATTAAGTGCACTTATCATGATGAACACTGAGTTCCATCAGTGTGCTGATGGAATCAGTATAGTGTATACCTGAAGCTTATATGATACTGTATGTTAGTTATACTGAAATTAAAATAAAAATTAAAATAAGTTTTTTTAAATTTTTTATTGTTATGTTAATCACCATATATTACATCATTTGTTTTGGTGTAGTGTTCCATGATTCATTGTTTGTTCATAACACCCAGTGCTCCATGCAGAATGTGCCCTCTTTAATATCCATCACCAGGCTAACCCATCCCCCTACCCTTCTCCCCTCTAGAACCCTCAGTTTGTTTTTCAGAGTCCATCATCTCTCCTGGTTCGTCTTAAAATAAGTTTAAAAACTGAAAAAATCAATTACTAAAAAGAAGTAAAAAGGATAACATTAAGATGGGATGATAGAGATTTATACTTGAGCGATATATATTAAAATATATACCTGTTTCTTTCTCTGCAAACATATATTTTTATATAATAGGACAAAGAACAAAAAAGACATAAAACATAAAGAAGTAAAAAAAAATCCTAAATATTTATTGTATGAAGCTCTTATGGATCTGAGGTAAAATAGTATGAGCTCATATCAGTATTGATGTAGAAAGCTCTTTGAGATATGTTAAATAAGAAAAAGAACTATGTATGCTCACATCTTCATAAAATATAAATATATATTGTTTTTATATATATGTAATGTGTATACATAATATACATATATACTGCATAAATAATATACTCTATACTTATTTGTGCATAAAACTCTAGAACGATACTCCAAAATTGAGTATTTATTTGCCTACAAAGGAAGGTATATGAGATAAAGTTCTGGTTTTCATTTTACAATATTTCTACATCTATGATTTTTTAATCATTTTTTAAGTTGAAAACATAATTATTGGGTGCCTGGGAGTCTCAATCGGTTAAACGTTAATCCTTCAGTTCAGGATGTGATCTCAGGGTCCTGGAATCAAGTCCCACATCAGACTTCCTGCTCAGCAGGGAGTCTGTTTCTCTCTCTCTCTCTCCCTCTGCCCCTCCTTACTGCTCATTCTCTTTCTGTCTCTCTCAAATAAACAAAATCTTTAAAAATAAAAAAAATTAAAAAAAACATAATTATCATCCACAAAACTAGATAGAAATATAGTGATATTTATGAGAGAATATGAAGTTAACATAGAATATAAATGATTAACAACATAGTCATTACATTTCCGAAATTCTGTAATTTAAAGATTTGCATATAAACAAAATATATAAGTGTTAGCATGGTTGATTTGGGACATTTATTTCTATAATTTTCCTGCTAAAAATGTTTTGCTCAATTAAATCATGTTAGTCAAATTAAGAAGAGTCGATATGACTGGTATCCTTATATAAAGGGGGAAATTCAGGCAGACATACACAGAGGGAAGACAGTGTGAAACGGCCATGTGATGCCTAAGGCAAACATTGAACGGATCCAGCTGCAAACCAAGGAATGCCAAGGATTGCCCACCACAACAGGAAGGCAGAAAGAGGCAAGAAGAAATTCCATCAAGAGACTAAAAGGGAACATGATCATGCAGACAGCTGGATTTGGGACTTTTACATTACAGGACTGAGAGACAATAAATTTCTGTGGTTTTAATCACCTAGTTTGTAGTCTTTTGTTACAGCAGTCCTAGAAAACTATTACAGTGGTTCTTTCCTTTAAATATTCACTTCACTTTCTTCTTATCCTTGCCCCTCTATAGATAAAGTGATTTTTCCCACTCTGACTTCTTTCAAGATTTTTCTCTGTGTCTTTGATTTTCTACAGTTTGAATATATTATACCTAAGTGTAAATTCTTTTATATTTATCTTGCTCAGTGCTTTGAGAACTTTCTGGTTTGGTGTCTTATTAATTTGAGGAAATTCTCACTGTTTCTTCAAATAGTTCTTCTGTTTCTTTCTTCTCCTTGTTATTCCCACTATATGTATGTTATACCTCTTGTAATTGTTCCACAGTTCTTGGACATTCTCTTCTATATTTTTTCATTATTTTTTCTCTTTGAAAAAAGAGTTTCAAAGAATTGGGAAATTTCTATTGATATTTCTTCAGGCTCAAAGATTCTTTATTCTTATCCATTCTATGAATGAGCTAATCAAAGGCACTTTTCATTTATGTTACAGTGTTTATTTCTAGCATTTCCTTTTAACACTTTTTTAGACTTTCCATTGCCTGCTTACATTACCCATCTCTTTTTGCATGTTGTCCCTTTGTTCCAGTAAAAATCTTAACTTGTTAATCATGGTGGTTTGAATTCCAGGTAATGATTCCAACGTTATTGTTATATCTGAATCTAGTTGTAATTCTTGCTCTGTCTCTTCAAAGTATGTTTTTAGTATGCTTTGTAATATTTTGTTGAAACCCAAACATGATATATAGGGCAAAAAAAACTGAGATAAGGCATTTAGCGTCAAGTTTTGTTTATCTAGCTAGGAGTTGGGCTGTGTTAACCATTTACTGTAGCTGTGTAAGAGATTAAAGTTTTCTCGGAGTTCTTGTTTGTTTGTTTTCTCCTTTTGATATATTGGGTTTCCCTAGAGACTTTTTAAATAAGGGCTGAGATGTGCAGGTCCATTCGTTTTGTTTTGAGTCTTATTCCAATGTATTATCTAATGGGGAAAAGGAAGCATGCTATAGTCCTATGAATAGTCCTCAGTCTTTTAGTGATCCCATGCCCCTAGGCTTTAACCTCATCAAATGCTTTGCCATGTTTTCCCCCCTTAGGTGAAATAGAAAGTCCAAAGGGACTAGAGTTGGGTATTGATGAAGAAAGGCAGGCAGGGAAAATCCTCCCCCCACCCAAGGGAAACCACCCATAAAAGGATTTTACACCACCTGGAAGGAGCACTCCACCGTTTCCCGCGTGATAGATAGATGACAAAAACCTAACTGGATGACAGGCATGATTAAACAGATTAAAACAGCCTGCCAACAAGCCTATAAAAAGTCCTAGACTTAGAAACTCCCATGGCAAACCTCTCCAGTCCCCTCCCTCTTTGGAAGCATTGTACTATCACTCAATAGACTTTACTATGGATCAATAAACTTTGCTTTGCTGACTCCCACCAAGAACTACAGGGCACTAAAGGAAAAAAAAAAAATCTTGCTACAGTATCTCCCTTCCACCAGGTCTTTTAGATCAAGGTAAAACTCCAGTTAGGTAGACTCTGGTAAAAAAAATTCCCTTGAGAGGAGGCCTTGTTAAGAAGAACAGAATGCTCTGGAGATATTTCTAAATGGCAGCTTTACCCCCTTCGATGTCAAAATGTACCAGATCAAAACTGTGTTGGTAGCAAAAAAAGAACCAAAAGATTTAAAGCAATCTGAAAATATGTACATAGCTTTATCTTCTTTCTCAATATACACTTCTTTTCAAATTGAAATCTCTTACCGCCAAAAGTATAGTAATCCTATTCACAAGTGGCACACATATGTACCTATGAGAATTTTAGCTAGATAGCTAGATAAAACTGAATATTTACTCTGCCAGCATATCTATTTTCTTTTTTCCAATTTTTTAAATTTTTTTTATATTTTATCGTTATGTTAATCACCATACATTACATCATTAATTTTTGATGTAGTGTTCCATGATTCGTTGTTTGTGCATAACACCCAGTGCTCCATGCAGAGAGTGCCCTCTTTAATACCCATCACCAGGCTAACCCATTCTCCCACCCCCCCTCCCCTCTAGAACCCTCAGTTTGTTTTTCAAAGTCCATTGTCTCTCATGGTTTGTCTCCCCCTCTGATTTCCCCCTTCATTCTTCCCCTCCTGCTATCTTCTTTTTTTTTCTTAACATATATTGCATTATTTGTTTCAGAAGTACAGATCTGTGATTAAAGAGTCTTGCAAAATTCACAACGCTCACCATAGCACATACCCTCCCCAATGTCTATCAACCAGCAACCCCATCCCTCCCACTCCCAACTCCAGCAACCCTCAGTTGTTTCCTGAGATTAAGAATTCCTCATATCAGTGAGGTCATATGATACATGTCTTTCTCTGATTGACTTATTTCACTCAGCATAACACCCTCCAGTTCCATCCACGTCATTCCAAATGGCAAGATCTCATTCCTTTTGATGGCTGCATAATATTCCATTGTGTATGTGTGTGTGTATATATATATATATATATATATATATATATATATATCCCTTCTTCTTTATCCATTCAACTGTTGATGGACATCTTGGTTCTTTCCACAGTTTGGCGATTGTGGACATTGCTGCTATAAACATCGGGGTGCATGTACCCCTTCGGATGCCTACATTTGTATCTTTGGGGTAAATACCCAGTAGTGCAATTGCTGGATCATATGATAGCTCTATTTTCAACTTTTTGAGGAACCTCCATACTGTTTTCCAGAGTGGTTGCACGAGCTTACATTCCCACCAGCAGCATAGGAGGGTTCCCCTTTCTCCACATACCTGCCAACATCTGTCCACTCCTGACTTGTTAATTATAGCCATTCTGACTAGTGTGAGGTGACATCTCATTGAGGTTTTGATTTGGATTTACCTGATGCCGAGTGATGTTGAGCACTTTTTCATGTGTCTGTTGGCCATTTGGGTGTCTTCTTTGGAAAAATGTCGTTCATGTCTTCTGCCCATTTCTTCATTGGATCATTTGTTCTTTGGGTGTTGAGTTTGATAAGTTCTTTATAGATTTTAGGTATTAGCCCTTTATCTGAGAGGCCATTTGCAAATATTTTCTCCCATTCTGTCGGTTGTCTTCTGGTTTTGTGGACTGTTTCTTTTGCTGTGCAAAAGCTTTTTATCTTGATGAAATCCCAATGGGTCATTTTTGCCCTTGCTTCCCTTGCCTTTGGCAATGTTTCTAGGAAGAAGTTGCTGCAGCCGAGTTCGAAGAGGTTGCTGCCTGTGTTCTCTTTTAGGATTTTGATGGACTCCTGTCTCACGTTTAGGTCTTTCAACCATTTGGAGTCTATTTTTGTGTGTGGTGTAAGGAAATGGTCCAGTTTCATTCTTCTGCATGTGGCTGTCCAATTTTCCCAACACCATTTGTTGAAGAGACTGTCTTTTTTCCATTGGACATTCTTTCCTTCTTTGTCAAAGATGAGTTGACCATAGAGTTGAGGGTCCATTTCTGGGCTTTCTATTCTGTTCCATTGATCTATGTGTCTGTTTTTGTGCCAGTACCATACTGTCTTGATTATGACAGCTTTGTAATACAGCTAGAAGTCCAGAATTGTGATGCCACCAGCCTTGCTTCTCTTTTTCAACATTCCTCTGGCTATTCAGGGTCTTTTCTGGTTCCATACAAATTTTAGGATTATTTGTTCCATTTCTTTAAAAAAAGTAGATGGTATTTTTTTTTAAAGATTTTATTTATTTGACAAAGAGAGAGACAGCGAGAGAGGGAACACAAGCAGGAGTGGGAGAAGGAAAAGCAGACTTCCTGCTGAGCAGAGACCTGATGGTTGGTTTGATCCCATGACCCTGGGATCATGACCTGAGCCGAAGGCAGAAGCTTAACGACTGAGCCACCCAGTGGATGGTATTTTGATGGAGATTGCATTGAATGTGTAGATTGCTCTAGGTAGCATTGACATCTTCACAATATTTGTTCTTCTAATCCATGAGCATGGAATATTTTCCATTTCTTTGTGTCTTCCTCAATTTCTTTCATAGGTATTTTATAATTTTCTCAGTACAGAACCTTGGCCTCTTTGGTTAGATTTATTCCTAGGTATCTTATGGTTACGGGTGCAATTGTAAATGGGTTCAACTCCTTAATTTCTCTCTCGTCTGTCTTGTTGATGTATAGGAATGCCACTGATTTCTGTGCATTGATTTTATATCCTGCCACTTTACTGAATTCCTGTGTGAGTTCTAGCAGTTTTGGTGTGGAGTCTTTTGGGTTTTCCACATTAAGTATCATATCATCTGCAAACAGTGAGAGTTTGACTTCTTCTTTGTTGATTTGGATGCCTTTGATTTCTTTTTGTTGTCTGATTGCTGTGGCTAGGACTTCTAATACTATGTTGAATAGCAGTGGTGATAGTGGACATCCCTGCCGCGTTCCTGACCTTAGGGGGAAAGCTCTCAGTTTTTCCCCATTGAGAATGATATGATCTGTGGGTTTTTCATAGATGACTTTTATGATATTGAGGTACGTACCCTCTATATCGATACGCTGAAGTTTTGATGAAGAAACGATGCTGTACTTTGTCGAATGTTTTTTCTGCATCTATTGAGAGGATCATATGATTATTTTTCTTTCTTTTATTAATGTATTGTGTCACATTAATTGATTTGCAGGTGTTGATCCAAACTTTGCAGCCCAGGGATAAATCCCACTTGGTCGTGGTCACTAATCTCTAATATATATTGGACCCTATTGGCTAGTATTTTGGTGAGAATTTTTGCATCCACGTTCATCAAGGATATTGGTCTGTAATTCTCCTTTTTGATAGTGTCTTTGTCTGGTTTGGGGATTAAGGTAATGGTGGCCTCATAAAACGAGTTTGGACGTTTTCCTTCCATTTCTATTTTTTGGAATAGTTTCTGAAGAAGAGGTATTCATTTTTCTTTAAATGTTTGGTAGAATTAATCTGGGAAGGAATCTGGCCCTGGGCTTTTGTTTGTTGGGGGATTTTTGATGACTGCTCCGATTTCCTTAGTGGTTGTAGATCTGTTCAGGTTTTCTATTTCTTCCTGGTTCAGTTTTGGTAGTTGATACATCTCTAGGAATGCACCCATTTCTTCCAGGTTATCTAATTTGCTGGCATATAGTTCCTCATAATATGTTCTTATAATTGTATTTCCTTGGTGTTGGTTGTGATCTCTCCTCTTTTATTCATGATTTTGTTGATTTGGGTCATTTCTCTTTTCTTTTTGATAAATCTGGCCAGGGATTTATCAATATTGTTAATTGTTTCAAAGAATCAGCTCCTAGTTTTGTTGATCTGTTCTACTGTTCTTTTGGTTTCTAGTTCATTGATTTCTGCTCTGATCTTTTTTATTTCTCTTTTTCTGCTGGATTTAGGCTTTATTTGCTGTTTTTTTCTCTAGCTCCTTTAGGTGTAGGGTTAGGTTGTGTGTTTGAGACCTTTCTTGTTTCTTGAGAAAGGCTTGTATTGCTATATACTTTCCTCTTAGGACTGCCTTGGCTGCATCCCAAAGACTTTGAACAGTTGTGTTTTCATTGTCATTGGTTTCCATGAATTTTATTAATTCTTCTTTAATTTCCTGGTTGACCCATTCATCCTTTAGTAGGATGCTCTTTAGCCTCCATGTATTTGGGTTCTTTCTGACTTTCCTCTTGTGATGGAGTTCTAGTTTCATAGCACTGTGGTCTGAAAATATGCAGGAAATAATCCCAATCTTTTGGTACCAGTTGAGACCTGATTAGTGACCTAGGATGTGATTTTTCTGGAGAATGTTCCATGGGCACTAGAGAAGAATGTGTATTCCCTTGCTTTGGGATGGAATGTTCTGAATATGTCTGTGAAGTCCATTTGGTCCAGTGTGTCGTTTAAAGTCTTTATTTCCTTGTTGATCTTTTGCTTAGATGATCTGTCCATTTCAGTCAGGGGGGTGTTAAAGTCCCCCACTATTATTGTATTGTTGTCAATGTGTTTCTTTGCTTTTGTTATTAATTGGCTTATATAATTGGCTGCTCCCATGTTAGGGGCATAGATATTAATGATTGTTAGATCTTCCTGTTGGATAGACCTTTTAAGTAGGATATAATGTCCTTCCTCATCTCTTCTTACAGTCTTTGGTGTAAAATCTAATTTGTCTGATAGAAGGATTGCCACCCCAGCTTTCTTTTGGTGTCCATTAGCATGGTAAATGGTTTTTCACCCCCTCACTTTCAATCTGGGGGTGTCTTTGGGTCTAAAATGAGTCTCTTGCCGACAGCATATCGATGGGTCTTGTTTTTTAATCCAATCTGATAGCCTGTGTCTTTTGATTGGGGCATTTAGCCCTTTTACATTCTGGGTAACTATTGAAAGATATGAATTTAGTGCCATTGTATTGCCTGTAAGGTGACTGTTCCTGTATATTGTCTGTGTTCCTTTCTGGCCTATGTTGCTTTTAGGCTCTCTCTTTCCTTAGAGGACCCCTTTCAATATTTCTTGTAGGGCTGGTTCCGTGTTTGCAAATTCCTTTGGTTTTTCTGTATCCTGGAAGCTTCTTATCTCTTCCTCTATTTTCAATGAGAGCCTAGCTGGATATAGTATTCTTGGCTGCAGATTTTTCTCATTTAGTGCTCTGAATAGATCATGCCAGTCCTTTCTGGCCTGCCAGGCCTCTGTGGATAGGTCTGTTGCCATTCTAATGTTTCTACCATTGTAAGTTACATATCTCTTCTCCCAAGCTGTTTTCAGTATTTTCTGTTTGTCTCTGAGATTCGTTCGTTTTACTAGAAGATGTCAGGGTGTTGACCTATTTTTCTTGATTTTGAGAGGGGTTCTCTGTGCCCCCTGGATTTTGATGCCTGTTTCCTTCCCCACATTAGGGAAGTTCTCTGCTATAATTTTCTCCAATATACCTTCTGCCCCTCTCTCTTTCTTCTTTTTCTGGAATCCCAATTATTCTAATGTGGTTTTGTCTTATGGTATCGTTTATCTCTCGAATTGTACCCTCTTGATCCTGTAGTTATCTCTCTTTTTCTCAGCTTCTTTATTTTCCATCATTTGGTCTTCTATGTCACTGATTGTCTCTTCTGCCTCATTTATCCTAGTAGTTAGGACCCCCGTTTTTTATTGCACCTCATTAATAGCCTTTTTTATTTCAACTTGGTTAAATTTTAGTTCTTTTATTTCTCCAGAGAAGGTTTCTCTAAAAGCTTCCATGCTTTGTTCAAGCCCAGCTAGTTTCTTTGAAATCATGATTCTGAACTCTAGCTCCAACATCGTACTAATGTCTGTATTGAGTAGGTCCCTGGCAGTTGGTACTACCTCTTGTTCTTTTTGTTGAGATGATTTTTTCTGTCTTGTCATTTTATCCAGAGTAGAATAGATGAATGAGAGAACAAAATGCTAACAGGGTAACAACATCCCCAGCAAATATAGTCTAAACAAATCAGAAAGACCTGAAACCAGTGGAAAAGAAAGGGAAAGAGAGAAAAAAGAAAAGGAAAAAGATAAAAACAAACAAAAACAGAACAAAACAAAACAAAACAAATAAACAGAATATGATCAAATATGATCAGGCTGGTGCATAGACCAGTGCCACACACAAGATTTTGGGTGTATTTTGGTCTGTTAGAAGAAAGTGGTTCCCAAAATTTTAAAAGATAAGAAAACATATATGTACAAAAATAAGGTTGATATGATGAAGGGATGGAATATGACTCTAAAGATGAAAATTATAAAAAATGTTATAAAAGGAATTGACAAGAAGTTGTTTGAAAAAAGAAAGAAGAGGATTTAAAAAAATGAAAAATAAAAGGAGAGAATGTGATCAGGCAGAAGACTAGAACAAAGCCATACACTAGAGATTTAGGGTATATTTTGATCTGTTAGAAGAAACTGTATCTCAAAATTTTAAAGAGAGAACAACTTATATATATATGCCAAAAAGAAGGGTAACTACTATGAAGGGATAGAATATGACTCTAAAAATGAAAAATAAAAAAATTTTTTAGAAAGGGATTGATAAGATGTTGGTTGAAAAAGGGAAAAAGAAAAATTCAAAAAAAATTTTTTTTAAAATTAACTTTGGAAGACTAAAGAATCATGGTAAAAAAGCCATGGATTCTATGTGCAGTATTCCCCTAGTGTTGGAGTTCTGCCTTTTCTTTGATAGGTAAACTTAGTCTTGGCTGGCTGTTCTTGCTGATCTTCTGGGGGAGGGGCCTGTTGCCATGGTTCCCAAATGTCTTTGCCTGGAGGTGGAATGGCCCCGCCCTTGCCGGGTCAGGCTAAGTAATCTGCTCGGGTTTGCTCTCGGGAGCTTTTGTTCTCTGCAAGCTTTCAGTACAGCTTTAGAGAACGAGAGTGAAAATGGCGGCCTCCCAATCTTAGCCCCAGAGGAACCGAGAACCCGGAGCCCGCTCCTCAGTGCACCCCCCAGAAAAAAGCAGTCAATCGCTCCCGACTCCCTGGTCTCTGGCCGCACTCCATGCTCACCCGGCCTGTGACTGAGCATTTCCATCTCTGGCACATGACCCCATGTGGAGTCCAAACCCAGCAAATCCCTGCAGTGTGCTTCTGCACCACTCCTCCTAGGGGAGGAAGGGGAGTCTCCCTGGATCTGCTGCTTCTTGGGTCCCTGCTGGAGGAGCAGTGGCCAGACTGTGCCACGGATCACGGTTTATGGTAACCTCGAGATGCGAGCCTGGGCCTCAGCTCCGTCTCTGCAGCCAGCTTCTCCGCTCCAATCCCTGGGAGCTCTGCCTCACTCAGGCACCCCCAGTCTTTCTGTGACCCTGAGAGTCCTGAGACCATACTGTCCTGCGAAGGTTCCACCCCCCACTTAGCCACTGGAGCAGTGTCCCTCAGCGGAGCCAACTTCTAAAAGTTCGGATTTTGTGCTCCACGGCTCTATCACTTGCCAGAAGTGGCCGATGGAAGCCCCATCCCCCGCCATCTATCCTCCCGAATATCACCTCAGATTCACCTCTCCTCCTGTCCTGCCTTCCAGAAAGTGGTCGCTTTTCTGTGCACAGAGTTGTTGCTATTCTTTTCTTCAATCTCCTGTTGAGTTCATAGGTGTTCAGAATGGTTTGATCCCTATTCAGCTGAATTCCCGAGACCAGATGAAATCCAGGTCTCCTAACTCCTCTGCCATCTTGCTCCGTTCCCACACCAGCATATTTATTTTCAGCCTGTCGTTAGTAACCTAGTTTGGCATCATCATTTGTTGTCCCATTTATCTTTGTATAAACTAAGATTTACTTAAGTAAACATATTCTTAAAACTAGAGTAAATTTATTACAGAAATAAACTGAATTTTAAATGTTTCTCATTGTGAGACTACTAATGCAAAACTACCATTGATATTCTGAGGCCTTGTTAAATAACAACAAAAATATTATATAAGGATAATAGAAATAAGGGAACAGGAGACAAGTTACTCATGAAATCCAGTTTTAGATAAATTACATTTATAAACACGTTAAGATTATAATTTTATTGAGCTTCCATTTTAGCAATCGTATAATCACAACTATAGCAATCAAACTGAGTAAGAAAAATCAAGTTTCAGGTTCCTGGGTGGCTCAGTCAGTTAAGCACCTGTTTTTAGCTCTGGTCATGATTCCAGGGTCCTGGGATTGAGGCCCACATCAGGCTCTCTGCTCAGTGGGGTGTCTGCTTCTCCCTCTCCCTCTGCTCCTCTCCACCCTGCTCATACTTGCTCTCTCTCAAATAAATAAATAAAATCTCAAAGAAAAAATAAATAAGGCAGCTTTAGACTTTCCTAATGATAAGAAGTATCTTCCATAGCTTTTAGAGCTTCCTGAGGCTCTTCTTTATTCTTCTGATGGGTTATGAAGGATGTTTTAATGGCAACTGCTTGAAATTGCATGCGTTCTGTTGTATTTGGTAACAACTGTGTTTCAAGCACTATCAGACACAGGCTCAACTTGTTCTAAATGGTGAGATTCATTTTCTAGTCTTTTTGAAACGTGTTAAGCCCAAGTAAAAAGTTGCATCCTTGGCGTAATCTCACTTGTTATCATTCTTTTTATATGTTGCTTGATTCAGTCTGCTAGTCCAAGATATGTTTTAAAGATTATTTTGTCCAAGATATGTTGGATGGCATAAAGGAAGTAACACATAGATATTATTTTATATTTTCGTTCAGAAATGGCATGGCAGATTCATGGTTTATTGTCTTTCATTAACATAGACAATTCTATATTCTAAAGAACCATACAAAATCTATATACTATAACTACACTATATACTACATCCATATACTATAACTATACTATAGAGTGAATACTGAAATCTCTATTCTTCCTATTAATATGTTTCTGCTACATAGTTAGGAACTCGTTTTACATTATTAGTTGTGTGACTTGAGATGTGTAAAATTTGTGTGCCTCAATTTTCTCATCTGTAAAATAAGGATGACAATAATATCTACCCACAGAGTTGTATTACAAATTAATGCACATAAGTGCTAAGAACAGGACTTGACACATAGAAATGATCACTGAATAAATTCTAGTTACTATTATTATTTATATTACTATATATTATCACTATTATTATTATTAATTTTAGGAATTTTCCTGATGGGTCATGTATATTTATTTTTAAAAATATACTTTTCTACTAATTTGTTAAGTGTAAATGGTGTCATACACTTGAGGTTGAAATCCATATATACTTTTATTTTGTAACTATTTTTGTATATAATTACAATGGCAATTTTTGTCTTAACTTTCAATCAGCTAAATTACTGATTTTCTTTATCTGTTGAACAATTCTTCTACTGATTCTCTTCAGATTTATAACTATTGAAGCATGTAATCTCTAAATCACAGCTTTCCCTTCTCCTTTGCAAAGTCTTTAACTTATTTCCTTCTTTTGTTTAATTTTTTGCTTAATTTTGCTTACACTTTAAGAAATGTTAGAATGTTTTAGTCAGCTTGGGCTGTCATAACAAAACACCATAAATGGGAAGTCTTAAACAACAGGTTTTTATTTTTCATTGTTCTGAAGATGGAGAAGTTCATGATCGAGTTGCTGGCCTATTTCATTCTCTGGTGAGGGCTCTGGACCTGGCCAGCCATGCTGTCACCATGTCCTCACACTGCAGAGATAGAGAGAAAGATAGGGATTAAGAGGGAGGGAAAGGAGGGGGGGGAGAGGAAGGGAGGGAGAAGGAGAAGAAGGGGAAGGGGGGAGGGAGAGGAAGAGGGAGGAGGGAGAGAGAGAGAAGTTCTCAGGTGTGTCTTCTTATAAGGACAGTAATCCCATCATGAAGTCCCTTCTTACATGACCTCCTCTAAACCTCACTACCTCCCAAAGACTCCATGTTTAAATATCATCACACTGGGTGTTACAACTTCAACATATATATTTTAAGAGGACACAAATCAGTCCATAGTAAAAATGTGCCTCTTTAATTTCTGAACTCAATAGGGATTCATCTAGTATTTTTCTTTAAAACATAATGCTAACTAGCCCTTTGGGTCTTAATCTCATACTCATTAAATAAATATTTATAACTTTCATGCTCAAAATTCTCCTAGGGAGGTGAAAATACAGTTTTGAAACAGTAATTTTGGTCTTTAGAAAACACAACTCCCCTAAAATGACAAGCCCTAAATTCAAGAGAGTATATAATAAAAGTAATGATTTCATAGCCATAATGTTGTAAGAGGGCAAAGGAGATAGAATTCAGTGCAATTTATCAGGACAAGCTTTTGGGAGAAATTGTACTCATCACAGACTTGAAAATCTGGGATATTTGGATAGTTGTATACAAGGAAAATGAAGTCAAATTCCAGATAAAGTATGTAAATCAAGTTCAAAAACATTATGTTAATAAATGTGATATTTTACAATTTTTCCATTATTCAGAAGTTATTTTTTTAAAGATTTTATTTATTTATTTGAGGGAGAGTGCACACTAGCAGGGGGAGGGGCAGAGGAAGAAGCAGACTCCCCACTGAGCAAGGAGCCCAATGCAGGACTCATCCCAGGACCCCAAGATCATGACTGGAGATGAAGGTACCCACTTAACTGACTGAGCCACCCAGGTTCCCCCAGAAGCTGTTTTTCAATAAACCCAATTTCAAACATTGAAGTATTTGATTACTTCTAGTGTTGAAAATGTTAAAAATGATGAAGACCAATTCATGTTAATAGAAAAGACAACATAAAATTTTTTGAAAGTGGAGTTAATAAAGAAAAAAATACCTATACTGAATAAGTATGATAGTTTTCCTAGACTGTATCTTAGAACCCCCTAAATGCTGCATGTATTAGAAGTGTCTGTTCTACTACCAAGTTGAGGCTGTTTAGCTTTAGCTGATAAAATAACTAAGCCACAATGTGTAAAGTGTTTTACAGGTATATTAAAGAAATGACTTCATTTAGAGGAAATATATTTCTTTCTTTTTTTTTTTTAAAGATTTATTTATTTATTTGAGAGCAAGAGAGAGACAGAGAGAGTACAAGCAGGGGGAGAGGCAGAGGCAGAGGCAGAGGGAGAGGCAAAATCCCCGCTGAGCTGGGAGCCAGATGTGGGGCTCTATCCCAGGACCTGGAAATCATGACCTGAGCTGGAGACAAACGCTTAACCATCTGAGCCACCCAGTTGCCCAGGAAATATATTTCTTATTAAACATAGAAGTTGTGAAGTATTTTGTATATATGCTCAAAGAATCAGTGGCATTGCTAAAATAGTACTTTGTGTTTTCCAATCATAAAGTTTTTCCATCAAATACCCACACACATGTGCAAGTGAAGAAACAAAAAGCAGTGGAGATTTGAAAACGCTGTTGCAGTTCAGTTTCAAAAAGCATTTATTTGTTTATTTATATCTATATGTATGCACACACATATATATATACACACATACACTATACAAATATTCTTACATATACATACATATATACATATATATGATTTGTATATTCCACATATATAATTGAACAAAAAAAGCATGAATGTGATTTATCATACATAGCTGTTGTATTTTTAAAGGCTGTCCTCAACCCCATTTCCCTTTTGGCTTATTTTCTCAATGCTTCTCCTTCTTCTACCAAATTAAACATTCGAGTATCTCATATAACCAAAGCAGTCTTTATTTTTTCATAATTTCTTATATACTCATATTTATATATAACATGAAATATGGCATAAGCACATAATTCAAATCAATACATAGATTTTGTCATTACTTTTACACAAAAATATTAAGCATCTTGTTCTTTTCACTTGTTTATACAGCATCTTGTTCTTGTTACCTGTATATCCAATATGAGAATAACTTTAAGTCACCAAAATTCTAATTCATTCTTCTTAATGACTTCCTGGTATTTCTAGATGTGATTTATAGCAAAATACATTCAACTGTTTACCTATCAATAGGAATTCACTTTGTTTTGGTATTTTTGGCAAATATAAGTTAATATCATAATAAACATCCATATTCTTATATGCTGCTACTTTCCATTCTATGGGACAGATTATCAAGAATGGAATTGCTGAACGTATTTTGTGTTTTATTTTTTTAACGTATTTTGTGTTTTAATAGACAATGACATATTTTTAAATTAAATTTAAATATATTTGATTAACATGTATACAGTCAAATATATTTATGTTTTTTAAACTTCCAAGTTTTTAGTTTTAATTAACTTCTCTCTTTTTGGGGTGCCTGGGTGGCTCAGTCGTTAAGTGTCTGCCTTCAACTCAGGTCATGATCCCAGGGTACTGGGATTGAGTCCTGCATCAGGCTCCCTACTCAGCCAGGAGCCTGCTTCTCCTTCTCACACTCCCCCTGCTTGTGTTCCCTCTCTAGCTGTCTCTCTCTCTAATAAATAAATAAAATCTTTAAAAATAAATAAATAATAACTTCTCTCTTATCTTAGTAGTACAAGTAGACTTCTAAGATTTCTTCTGGAAATTCCATTGGCTTATTTTTTACATTTATGTTTTAACAATCTTTATTTTTACATTCTACTTTTAAGAAAAGAGAGTGAATTTAGCTTCTTCCAGATAGATATACTGGCATCATTTATTCAATAATCAATACTTTCCTATGCTTATTACAATATCAACCTCACTATTAAAATCTTATTTATAAATTGGATTTGTATTTTTATTACTCCCCTTTTTGTTCCACTTAACTATTTTTCTCCCCCATAAAAATCCCACTTAATGTGATTTCAGTGGATTTATGGATTTATGGTTTTTTTCCTTGAATACAGTATGACTATTCACTTATATTTTGTTTTTTCCCTCTTGTGCATTTATTCACTTTTGAAAACTTAAATACTGTGTTAGCAAATTCAGAAAAAGACAAAAAAGCAACTTTTGAGCTTCCTAATTAGAATTGCACCATATTACTATATTAATTTCAGATATCCAGCACTTTTCTGATATAATATGGAATACCCCAACCAAATCCAGGCATGTCTTACAACTTTGGCACTGAGAATTTTGATGAGGTATAAGATCGTTTCAATAATTCATGGCTTTTGATGATATCAGCAATTACATTGGTTAATACATAAGTCAATTAACTGCTTGAGAATTTAATAAATGGAAAGCTCTGAACTCTAAGAACACCTCACTAATGTGAAGGAGATAAATATGCACATGAAAAGTTTAATTGACATAAAATCACACATGAGACAGTAAATGTTTGACTACTGGCAAGCAGAGGATAGGCTTAGATAATTTAAAGTTATATTCTGAGGGAAGACAAGAAAGGAGTGCTTTTGGATTAGATATTTTGCAAATAATTCAGTTAAGTGTTGGCTCTAAACTGGATTTTGAAAATGTATAAAATTTAAATAGGTAGATCAGAATGGAAAAAACTTACAGAATTGGGGAAAATATGAGTAACACTGTAGAGATAAAACCTTGAAGTTTATTTATATCAGTGGGAGACCAGTTAAAATAATTGTAGATTGTGCATATGAGGATAAGAAATTGAGATTTCTTGGTATTTAGGTGCTTGCCTGTAGAAGTTTTTAAATCTAAGTTTATCCTGAGTTATTAATAGCCAATTTTTATGTTCATTTTTTTGTAAAATGGACAAAAGCATGATTTTGCAAGGAATATTCTGGAAGCAATTTAGGAGTGAATTTGACAGAACTTAAACTGGAGGTGTGGAGAGCAATATCATTCATTCAAGCTACAGTTGATAAGAGAATAAATTAAAGTGTTGGAAGTAGAAACTGAAAGAACAGATGTGATATTTTCTGAATGAAAAATTGGGCTTTAGTATTTTTATTAGAAATGCTTTCCTTTATCATGTACTCAGATGTGTGAAAAGTTTATGGCTATGTCTGTCTGATGCCAAACCTTTAGATTTAAAACTGGCCCAACAGCCAGATATCATAAAATTTTATATGACAGGTGTTGGGAATTATAACACCAACCACATTTTAGATTTTCTAGAGTTATCATATCCAGACAGCACAATTTGCTCCAGCCCATGTCTTTGTCTCCTGAAATTTCCTCTGCCTATGCATCCATGCCCAACAAATACCTCATTCTTTGCTAGGAAATAAGAAAGTCACTTTTCAATGGAAAGGTGTTTTTTTTTTTGCATAAATATTAATAGTATAATACACTTTCTTAACGGAATAGGAGAAGATAAAAGTTGTCAAGCCATTGATTTCCATCCTACTTGACTAATCCTACAATACTAATCTCAGAAGATGTATTCATTTCTTGAATGTACAAGTGGAGCCTGTAACCTCACTTTACGGGTAATTTTCTGTTGCTTTCATTCCTTCATGTTACCAATTTTCCAATGTCACAATGTTTTTCCAGTCCAAGAGATGTGATTCCCACAAGTCAGATTGGAAATAGGGGAAATGAGGTTGAGTCCTATTAAAGTATGATACACAGAAAGAAGGTAGAAAGGAAGGAAAGGAAGGAAGGAAGGAGGGAGAGAGGGAAGAAATTACTATAACAAGTCAGGATTTTTGCTTTATTAAACATCAAAATTAGTACACACACAAAACTCATCCATAAAGGAAAGAATTTGAAATGTGAGAGTGGTAATGAGTCTTCTTTCTTAGATTAGCTGATTAACGTTTCTTAAAGACTATAATTCTAATCAATTTATAAGACTGCTATCTCTTTTGGAAGTTTTCAGGTATGTGAGATGCATGAGACTTCCAAAAATCATCAGTTGTCAGGGGATGTAATCCACTGCATTCCTATGATTTGTCCAAGTTTGAGAGACATTTCTGCCATATGTCAAAATTATCCACATGAATTCCAACCACAAATCTAGCCAGGCCACTGATTCTTAGAATACTATATCTACATGTAAGCAAGAGACAATTCAGCCATCCAAAAGTTAAACAAAGAAGAGAATCTAAAATTGTCAAGGGCAACAGATCTCAGCTCTTCTCCTTCCAAAGAATACATACCATTTATGTGATACAATGTGGAATTGAAAATTAGAATATGCTCACATTTCACACAGAGCAATGACATCTCATTAGATGTTGAATATATTTATCAAAAAGAATGTAGGACTTGAGGCATTCAACATAAATTGTTCATTCCTAAATGAGGAGAAAGTTATAATTATTTCTGAAGCATAGTGAAATTTTTCCATTTCTTTTAAATATACTGTATATATAAAACTTTTATTTTTCTGTCATACCTCTTTATTTTAGTGGAACACTTGAACATATACCTATTGTACTAAAAATGTACCTTAAAAAATTAAATTTCGGGCGCCTGGGTGGCTCAGTTGGTTAAGTGACTGCCTTCGGCTCAGGTCATGATCCTGGAGTCCCGGGATCGAGTCCCACATCGGGCTTCCTGCTCAGCAGGGAGTCTGCTTCTCCCTCTGACCCTCTTCCCTCTCGTGCTCTCTGTCTCTCATTCTCTCTCTCTCAAATAAATAAATAAATAAAATCTTTAAAAAAAAGTTAAAAAAAAGATTAAATTTCTAAGGCACACTTTTTATTTCAATGAGACAAATCTACTTTCAGAAAATTCTGAATATGTAGCAGGACATTTTACTTCTCATTTAAATAATGGATATCTTAGCTATCATAAATCATATGTCCAAGTGGTATTTCTTTCATTAAAAACAATGAAAGGAGTGATTGAGTATTTAATAAGTCAACATATAAATAAAATTGATAATATAAATCTTCATAAACTATATATCTAAGGGATATTTATTTCATGGACTTCTGTGAATTTTATTCCTAAAAGACAGAGTATTCAACATTTGAAATAATACCAAATAATTAAAATAGTGATCATCTCATTTGGAGAAAAAAGAGTGAGTACAATTGTAATTATTATTGGAGAGTAAATTAATGGAGGGATAAATTGAATGGTACTGTGTTTTTTTAGCTCAAGATTATATATGCTGATTATTTTACTAAAATGTTCATTAAACATGGACTGATAACAGGACAAAAGATATACTGTAATTTGAGGAAAGGAAAAGCTTACAATTACCAAGAATACATGGGAATATAGCCTGGAACAGTTGTATTGGTTTTCCACATAGGCACCTACAGTCATACATCATAGTGGTATATTACCTGATCAGCCCGCACCCAGGGCGTTTCTGCATTCCTTAAAGATGGTTCACATCAACTGAGCTCTCACTCTGATGAATAACATCAGAATGCCAATTTATTAATTTACAACTTAGAGTCTTTTTGTCACAGAGATCATGTATTCTCTCCCTGGAGGCATGCTAATACAGGAAACGTTTTATTCAGATGGTTGTTTGATGAGCATGGGATTAGAACAAGAGAATTTAGTTATATGATTCAAAGATTTAATGTCATTAGTTATCCATTCCAAAATAAGGTCACCTGCCAAATGTTCTGCATTATGAATTTGCTTGGCAAAAACTTGCTCTCATATGTAGAATTCAGATTTCCAATACAAATGATGTCCTTGTGACTGTCTTTTTATTTGTTCTGTTGGCTGACAAAAACACTTTCTGAATGACACCTCTTTTCAAGGAAAGTTTAGAATCTCACAGTCTTTTGGGTGAATTAGATATGTCTGTGTTTAAATTTATGTGGGACAATTTATTTTTAATTTACTAAGGAAAATGTCAATGTGGTTCTAGTATGTTAATAATAATATAAATACTGAGAAATTCAAGTGGAAAAGAACCAGAAAACAGATATATAACAAATAGATTTTAATATTCAATTTTTCTACAATAAATAATTATTTTAAATTATATGTGAATGTTAATTAAATTTAAAAACCATGTTTTTCAATGTGACATTTCAAAATTTTGATGAGAAACATGAGAAACATTGCAAAATAGCAAATATTTTAAGTTTAAATATCAATATCTCTGCTCCCAGCATTCTTAATTTGCCCTGCCATTTTCCCTAGTCATCCCCCTCTTACTCCAGACCTCACAACAGTGTCTAGGGAATCAAGTTCACCCTCTCTCTAGAGATTTTGCCTAAAGACTCTTTCAAAGCTAAAAGATCCATCCATGCCAACCTTCCATCACCCATTTCCAAAAATAAATCTACTCTGTTCAGGAGTTGAGAGCCCTGTAAATAACTATTTTAATTTTGGTAGCAATTTCCTTTCCCTTTTTATGCTTGCATTATGAAGGAAACTTTGTATCCCCTGAATGTGTAAAAATACATAAATACATAAAATGTATATCTTAAACTAACAAATATGATAAATGGTAGAAATATTCCTTGAATCAGCTTCCTGACTAAACTCAAACAAACATTTCTACATGGATCTTTGTTCTAGACAGGAACAGTTACTTTGTTAGGCTATGAGTAACTCAGGATCTTTTCTTCTTTCTTTCTTTGTTTCTTTCTTTTTCTCTCTTATTTACAAATGACCACAAAAAAAAGTAAGATCTGCAATTAACAAAGATGAAGATCCTAGAAGTAGGTCAGCTTTTATTTAAAAACATACTTTTTTTCAATGATACTAAAAATGAATTCCTTAACTATTACATGAAATGACTCCCTTTATTATATGAAGAAATAATAAAGTAGAGAAGTAAGAAGAATTCATTCATTACATATTTGAATGATAACAAGGGAAATCTTAAGTTATATATTTAAATATCTATTCCATAAACACACTCAGAAACAATTTTTTAACAATTTTGAAAATACAAAAAATGTAGAAAAATTCAGTTATTATTACTAAGAAACATTACATCTTACTTTCTAATGAATACCTTAAGTTCTCTCACATTTAAATATTCATTGAAAACAAAACTGAATTATAATCAGCTATTTTTCTATATATGTATGTATACATATATATGTATTTGAGTTTATATACATAAACTCATATCTAAGAATTTCACGGAGGACTAATTTTTAATTTAGTTAATTTTAAAATATATATTTTATTTAAATTATATATAATATATTTAATTATATAATTAATAATATTAAAGTATATATATATATATATGTATATATACACACACACACACACACACAGACAGGGTGACAGTGTGGATAAAAAAGAAGACCCATCATATGCTGCATACAAAAGACTCATTTCAGACCAAAAGACACTTGCAGAATAAAAGTGAGAAGATGGAGAAACATTTGTCATGCAAATGATGTCAAAAGAAAGCCAGGTAGCAATACTTATGTTGAACAAAGTAGACTTTAAAACTAAGACTGTATCAACAGACAAAGAAGGACACTATATAATAATAAAGAGTACAATCCAACAAAGGACAAATAACAATTGTAAATATTTGTACACCCAACATGGGAGCACCCAAATACATAAAACGGTTAATAACAAATGTAAAGGAACAAATCGATAGTAATACAATAATAGTAGGGGGCCTCAACATCCCCACTTACATCGATGGACAGAAAATCAACAAGGACACAGTGGCTTTGAATAATAGACATATTCAGAACATTCCATCCTAAAGCAGCAGAATATGCATTCTTTTCAAGTGCACATGGAACATTCTCCATAATAGATCACATATTAGGCCACAAAACAAGTTTCAACAAATTCACAAAGATTAAAGTCAGACCATGCATCTTTACTGATCACAAAGGTATGAAACTAGAAATCAACCAATAGAAAAATATCTGGAAAGAGCACAAATACATGAGGGTGAAACAACATGCTACTAAACAATGAGTGAGTCAACCAAAAAAATCAAAAAAGAAATAAAAAATTACATGGAAACAAATGAAAATGAAAACATAATGGTCCAAAATCTTTGGGATGTAGCAAAAGTGGTTCTAGGAGGGAAGTTTATAGTCTTACAGGCCTACCTCAAGAAACAAGAAAAATCTCACATGAACAACTTAACCTTACATATAAAGGAGCTAGAAAAGAAAAATACAAATAAAACCCAAACCCAGCAAAAGAAAGGAAATAATAAACATTAGAGCATAAATAAATGATATAGAAACTAAAATACCAGCTCCTGGTTCTTTGAAAAGTTCAACAAAATTGATAAACTTCTAGCAAGACTCATTAAAAATAAAAAAAAAGGACAGAAAGAGAGAAATCAAATAAACAAAATCACTAATGAAAGAGGAGAAATAACAACAACACCATAGAAATACAATTGTAACAGAATATTATGAAAACTAATATGCCAACAAGTTGGACAACATAGAAAATGTGGATAAATTCCTAGAAACATAACCTACCAAAACTAAAGCCGAAAAAAAACAAAACAAAACAAAAGAGAAAATTTGAACAGACCAATTACCAACAATGAAATTGAATAAGTAATCAAAAAACTCCTAAAAAACAAAAGTCCAGGACCAGATGGCTTCACAAGCAAATTCTACCAAACATTTAAAGAAGAGTTAACACCTATTCTTCTCAAACAATTCCAAAAATTATGAGGAAGGAAAACCTTCCAAATTAATTCTATGAGGCCAGTATCACCCTGATACCAAAACCAGGTAAAGAGACCTCACAAAAAGAGAACTGCATAATACCCTCCAGTATTATGCTGAGCACAATAAGTCAGTCAGAGAAAGACATGTATCATATGACCTCACTGATATGAGGAATTCTTAATCTCAGGAAACAAACTGAGGGTTGCTGGAGTGGTGGGGGTTGGGAGGGATGGGGTAGCTGGGTGATTGACATTGGGGAGGGTATGTGCTATGGTGAGTGCTGTGAATTGTGTAAGACTGTTGAATCACAGATCTGTACTTCTGAAACAAATAATGCAATATATGTTAAGAACAAAAAAAAGAAGATAGCAGGAGGGGAAGAATGAAGGGGGATATTGGAGGGGGAGATGAACCATGAGAGATGATGGGTTCTGAGAAACAAACTGAGGGTTCTAGAGGGGAGGGGGGTGGGGGGATAGGTTAGCCTGGTGATGGGTATTAAAGAGGGCACTGACTGCATGGAGCACTGGGTGTTACACGCAAACAATGAATCATGGAACACTACATCAAAAACTAATGATGTAATGTATGGTGATTAACATAACATAATAACAATAAAAAAAGAGAGAACTGCAGGCCAATATCTCTCATGAATGTAGATGGAAAAATCCTCAGCAAAATATTAGCAAACCAAATCCAATAATTTATTTTAAAAAATCATACACTACAATCAAGTGGGATTTATTCCCAGGATGGAAGGGTAGATCAATGTTTGTAAAATAATCAACGTGATATGCCACATCAATAAGAGAAAAAGAGTAAAAAAAAAAAAAGGTCATTTCAATAGATGCAGAAAAAGCATTTGACAAAGTACAACATCCATTCATGATTAAAAAAAAAAAACTTGTGAAGTGGGTCTAGAGGAAATATATCTTAACTTAATAAAGGCCTTATATGAAAAACCCACAGCCAACATGGTACTCAAAGGTGAAATATAGAGCTTTCCCCCTAAGGTCGAGAGCAAGACAAGATGTCCACTCTCACCACTTTTATTCAACATAGTACTGGAAGTCCTAGCCACAGTAATTAAACCACATAAAAAAAATAAAAGTCATCCAAATTGGTAAGCAAGAAGTAAAACTCTCACTATATTCAGATGACATGATAATATATACAAAAACCTTAAAGGCTTCACCAAAAAACTACTAGAACTGATAAATAAATTCAGTAAAATCTCAGGATACAAAATCAATGTACAGAAATCTGTTGCATTTCTATACACTAATAATGAACAGCAGAAAGAGAAATTAAGAAAACAATGCCATTTACAATTGCACCAACAACAATAAAATATCTAGGAACAAAGGGGTAAAAGACCTATACTCTGAAAACTATAAAACACTGATGATGCAAAGAAATGGAAAGACTTTCTATGCTCATGGATTGGAAGAACAAATATTGTTAAAATGTCTATACTACCCAAAGCAATCTACACATTTAATACAATCCTTATCTAAACACCAACAGTATTTTTCACAGAGCTAGAACAAACAATTCTAAAATTTGCATGGAAGCACCAAAGACCCTGAGTAGCCAGAGGAATCTTGAAAAAGAAAAACAAAACTTGAGGTAACACAATTCCAGATTTAAAGTTATATTATGAAACAGTAGTAATTAAAACAATGTGGTACTGGCATAAAAATAGACACATGGATCAATGGAATAGAATAGAAAACTGAGAAAATAAACCCACAATTATATGGTCAATTAATCTGCCACAAAGGAGGAATAAATATAAATGGGAAAAAGACAGTTTCTTCAACAATGTTGGGAAAACTGGCCACCCACATCCAAAAGAATGAAACTGGACCATTCTCTTTCACGATACACAAAAACAAACTCAAAATGGGTTAAAGACAGAAATGTGAGACCTGAAACCATAAAAATCCTTGAAGAGAGCATAGGCAACAATCTCTCTGACATAAGCTGTAGCAACATTTTTTTAGATATGTCTCCAGAGGCAAGGGAAATCAAAACAAAAATAAACTATCAGAGACTACATCAAAGTAAAAGGTTTCTGCACAGTGACGAAAACAATCAACAAGACTAAAAGGTAATCTGAATGAAAAAAGATAATTGCAAATGGCATATCTGATAAAGAGTTAGTCTCCAAAATATATAAAGAACTTACAAAACTCAATACTCAGAACACAAATAATCCAATTTAAAATGGGCGGAAGACATGAACAGACATTTCTCCGAAGGAGACATCTGGATGGCCAACAGACACATGAAAAATGTGTCAACATCAGGGAAATGCAAATCAAAACTATAAGGAGATACCACCTCACACCTGTCAGAATGGCTAAAGTCAAAAACACAAGAAAAAAGAAGGTTTGGCGAAGATGTGGAGAAAAAGGAACCCTTGTGCACTGTGGAGAAAAGTAACGCCCCAGCACTCCTGGTGGGAATGTAAACTGGTGCAGTCACTGTGGAAAACACCATGATGATTCCTCATAAAGTTAAAAAAATAGAACTACCCTATGATCCAGCGATTGTACTACTGGATATTTACCCCCAAAATACAAAAACAGTAATTCAAAAGGATACATGCACCTCTTTGTTTATTGCAGCATTATTTATAATAGACAAACTATGAAAGAAGCCCACTTGTCCACTGATGGATGAATGAATAAAAAAGATGTGAGATATATACATATATATATATGTGTGTGTGTGTGTG